>NC_063206.1:3763243-3773243 GCF_017589495.1 Alosa alosa | reverse complement strand
AGCAATAAAACCCAAGTGTGCAGAGTACTTACTCAGTAGATAAATGTCCATCTTGCCCCTCCGGGTGGGTCTTCGTGTCCAGTTTAATTTTGGGACATGGAAAAGGCTTCCAATACCCACAAGTCCAGAAGGGAAGAAAAGCCTTTGCGCTAATGTCACGCGCGGCGCCTTGAGTTCGATGGTGCAAAAGGTCCCACCTCTTTGCAACAAAAACACTCCATATCCGTAGGCATTATCTCACAGCACCGGCAGGAACACCACCATTTCTCCGTGATACGAGGCTGTGTTGTGGCTGTGCTTACAGCTGCTTGCTCTGCACGCTGTCTCTCAATCTCTCTCTCCTTTCCGCGCCACGCAGCTCTTCCTCCGTGATATTCAGGCTCAAATAAATAAGGACGCCTCATCAAACTCAAATGTTTCCTCCTCGCCTTCATAAAACTCCGTGAGCTTCATCATCCGACATCCTTGCAATAGCCTAGTTGCCAACTGTTTGCACTAACTCCAGTCCACAACTAAAGCGCAGTATTCACGTGACTTATCAGCTGTAGTTTTCGCTCCTGCTCGCCTTTCGACTTTATCGTGACTAAATTCAAGATGGCTGCAAACGCTAAACTTTGTGAAGACACTGTCTGTATAAATCGCCTTGTAAGTAAACTACCAGTGCTTTTTTCAAAGTTCTCAATGTCTCGTTTTAAATGTCAGGGCCCTGGGAAGTATACCAATGAAGTGTGGAGATCGTTGAGCCCTCGTAAATGGTGTAAAACAGTGATTTATTTGCATGGCTAGACCGATGCCGAGGCACCAGCATTAGCCGCCTTGTTGGTAGCATCGGCTAACTAGCCAGATTTGAGTGCAGGGGACAAGCCGAGATGGGCTATGAGACATAGGTTCACACTCGGCGTCATGTTTCAAAACACTTTAGGTCAAAATCACACCGGAATTCTCCTTTAAGTTTAAAATAAAAGTGTTTAAATTGATTTTTTTTTCCTTCTGGTCCTTATCTGAAATAAATAATTAAAAAAAATCAATAATTATCGATATCGACTGATAAGAAATACTTATATCGTGATACAGTTTTCAGCCATATCGCCGAGCCCAAGTGTGTGTGTGTGTGTTCTAGAGAGAGTTTCAAATCCTGTAATGAGGTGTGTGTGTTTATTATTGTGTGAGCATAATTAAGAAACAAAAATTGTTGTTGAACAAATTAATTAACACAAAGTGTGTGTGTGTGTGTGTGTGTGTGTGTGTGTGTGTGTGAATGCCTGCGTGCATGCGTGTGTGTGTGCATATGTGTGTGTGTGTGTGTAGTTCAGGAAATCAGCGCTACATCATGCAGCTCAGGAAGGTCACACTGCTGTGATACAGAAGCTTCTGGAACATGGGGTCGATATCCATCTAAAAGACCGGGTAAGACCTTACACACACACACACACACACACACACCCCTATCACACCTTGCACCTATCACTACAACACCACCATTTACCCTGAATACTCCAAACTGTCCATGAGGTGTCACATGCACTGTTGTTAACATGTGTGTATATGTGTATTGTAAACATGGCTCTGTGTGTGTGTAAAGAGCCCATCTTTAATGTGTGTGTTTGTGTGCGTGCGCGTGTGTGTAATATTTTTCTTTATTTAATATTCCAAAGACCCTAGACATCACCATCATGTATATAGTAAAAATGTGACTAATATTGAAATAGGTTGTTCTTTCGATTTGTGAATGCTCTTGTTTCAACTCTAAGCTGTTAAAATGTCAGCCACTTGCTGCAAGCACCACAAATGTGTGATTCAATGCAAATTAATCATTCTTTGTACAAACCTGTTTTGTGAGGACTGCAACTGTGACTGACTGCAAAGTAAGTGAAAGTAGTTTATCTAACAAAGGTAGTGTATCCATCTGAAGATGACGATGCCATGTCTACCCGTAGTGCAGCTATGAGGAGTAGCACAAAGCACTGTGTGTTTGATCAGACCTGTCTAAACCTGTAACATATTTCCATCAATGTTTGGATCTGTAAAATCTTCTCCTGTGTTAAGATCCAAATAAAAGCATTAAAATGTGTGAGCGCATGTGTGTACAGTAGATAGGTGTATTCATGTGTATGTGTGTGTGTGTGTGTGTGTGTGTGTGTGTGTGTGTGTGTGTGTGTGTTGTAGCTGCACAGCACAGCAGTGCACTGGGCGTGTAGGGGAGGCAGTCTGGCTGCCCTGAAACTTCTGCACTTCCACGGAGCGAACCTTAACGCCAGAGACAAGGTGTGTGTGTGTGCGTGTGTGTGTGTGTAGCATGTCTGAAGATGCAGGTAATAGGCTAAAATGCTTGAGCAGGCCAAGGAAAGTGGGAATCATTGCTGTAGATGTTGAAGAATATCATTCTCTAAATCTGTGTGTGTATGTGTGTGTGCGTGCCCTACTTTTGTGTGTGTGTGTGTGTTTGTGTGTGTGTGTTTGTGTGTGTGTGTGTGCACAGCTCTTTAGTGCTCCTCTGCATGTGGCCACCAGAACAGGACACTACCATGTGGTGGAGTACCTCCTCAACAATAAAGTCAAAATCAACAGCCGAGACCGGGTACAATACACACACATACACACACACACACACACACAAACACACACACACATGGTCAGTTGGACAGTAATGGTATGCTGAATGCTGTTTGGTCGATTAGGAGGGAGACACCGCCCTGCATGATGCTGTGAGACTCAACCGCTACAAGATTTCCAAACTGCTTATCTTGTCCGGAGCAGATACACGCATTGCCAATATCGTGAGTTACACACACACACACATACACACACAAGAATAAGCATGTGTGTGTACATATTGTTGGGATGTTATTGTTTGTGTGTGAACTAATCACTAGAGCAGTGCAAACACTCTGTACCTGATCCATATCTGTGTTGTGTGTGTGTGTGTGTGTGTGTGTGTGTGTGTGTGTGTGTGTGTGTGTGTGCAAGCACTCTTTTGTTTGATCCATATCTGTGTGTGTGTGTGTGTGTGTGTGTGTGTGTGTGTGCAAGCATTATGTACCTGAGCCATATCTGTGCAAAGCTGCAGTATACCTCAGGTAATTTTAAGATCTGTTATTCCTCCTGCAAGTTCAGATCCAATTAAAAATATGCGTGTGTGTGTGTGTGAGTCTTAGAAGGGACTGAGGGCTATGGACCAGTTGAACTCATGGCAGTCTGACACCCTGGAGACGCTGCAGAGGATGGAACAGCTCAGAGACCTGTAGAAGAAGACCATCACACACACACACACACACACACACACACACACACACACACACACACACACACACACACACACACACACACACACACACACACACACACACACACACACACACACACACACACACACACACACACACACACACACACACACACACACACACACACAGAGACCTGTAGAAGACCATCAGACATCATACACACAGCCGTGGCCCACTGGTTAGCACTTCGGACCTGTAACCGGAGGGTTGCCGGTTCGAACCCCGACCAGTAGGCACAGCTGAAGTGCCCTTGAGCAAGGCACCTAACCACTCACTGCTCCCCTCGCTGTTGCTGTTGATGCTGGCAGCTCACTGCGCCGGGATTAGTGTGTGCTTCACCTCACTGTGTGTACACTGTGTGCTGTGAGTGTTTCACTAATTCTCGGATTGGGGTAAATGCGGAGACCAAATTTCCCCTCACGGGATCGAAATAGTAAATATACTTATATATACACACACACACTCAGAGACCTGTAGAAGACCATCAGACATACACACACATTACATTGCATTACCTTTAGCTAAAGCATTTTTAACCAAAGTGACTAACAACATGATAAACAGTTTAAGTTTTAAAGCAATTCTCTCAACAATTTTAGGGCAATTTAAAAAGGGTAGAGTACAGTAAGAATAAGTGCATCAGTGAGTGCTGTTTTTAAACAGTTGAGTGTCAGTTCAAGACAGGTGGCAAGTGCTAGGATCAGCAAGACTAGTTGTAAGTAGTGCTATGAGAGGAGATGTTCTCGGTCTTCTTTTTGACACACACACACACACACTCATACACACACAGAGACCTGTAGAAGACCATCAGACATACACACACACTCATACACACATAAACACACACACTCACATACACACACATACACTCATACACACACACACACAAACACACACTCATTCACACACACACACACACACACACACACACTCACATACACACACATACACTCATACACACACACACACAAACACACACTCATTCACACACACACACACACACACACACACACTCACATACACACACATACACTCATACACACACACACACACACACACACACACACATACACACACACACACTCACATACATACACAATGCATATACTCTAACTTGAGCTATAGTGACTCGCTCAGTTGCAGGTGTTTTTTAGACGGTGATGAACATACTAATTAGCGTATTTGAACTTGCAGGTGGTTCAGAAGCCTTTGCTTTTTGACTTGTGAGTGATGGTTTTTAAAAGACACTGTCCTAATAACCTTCTCTAATTTAATTTTTTGCTTTTCTCTAATTTAATTGAGGAAAGAAAAAATATCAATGTTGAGTTGACATTAAAATAATATGTATGCATGAGCCAAAGCTCATTTCATTGTGAAAATATAAAAGTCCTTCAAATACCATGACACAATAAAACATGTTATGAAGGTGATATAAAGTTTATGGCATTTGGAATGATAATGATTAAATGATGATGAACATGGAATCAAAGATTCCTGTCTGGTCTGAAGTTCTTGAGTTGGCACAGAACTGGAGTGATGATGATGATGGTGGTGGTGATGATGATGGTTCTAGTGTTCATTGTGATGGGTGCAGTGCATCTGGGACATTGAGGTATTATTGAAGACAGCGAGCATGTTCAGTGGTGTGTGTGTGTGTGTGTGTGTGTGTTAGTGTCTGTGTGTGTCTGTGTGAGACATTAAGGGATTGTTGATGGCAGCGAGCACGTGCAGTGGTGTGTGTGTGTGTGGGGCGTCGTGGCGACTGAACCAGAGGAAGGGGTCCTGCTGCTGTAGCTGATTGGATGCCACACTGCTGCGCTCCTGGTGGCTTCTGGGAAAGCGCCGGCTTCGGGTGGCCTCCACTTCCTGTTTGGACAGGAAGTTAGTCTGGTAGGTGGAGGTGACCTCAGCTGCTGGTCCGGGAACGTTCATGTGACACAAGCAGAAATTAGAGTTCTGCTGTCGACGGTCGCCTACATACTTCCTACGGCCCAGACCCTACACACACAAACACACACGAGCAGAAATGAGAGTTATGCTGTCGACGGTCGTCTACATACTTCCTACGGCCCAGACCCTACACACACAAACACACACGAGTAGAAATGAGAGTTATGCTGCCGACAGTCTTCTATACATTTCCTGTGTGCCTACACACACATATACATAACCAAACACACATAAATACACATATCTCACATATATATTAACGTACACAGACACATGGACACTCAAAGACACACACAGGCATAAACACTTTATTTTAGGGAGCTCATTAGCCAAAACTAAATCTAGCACATATAATTTGTTTGTATTCGTTCCCACTAAATTCTACATTAAGCAACATCATTAATTTAATCGTTAGGCCTGTAATCACCAATTTCTTATTCTTACTGAATAGGTCTTCTATCTTTGGTACATCCTTAATAATCAACTCGCAGGTCTCAGCCTATGATTACTGATGTACAGTATAATAAGGATCAGAATAGCAGGCACATGACCTATACAGTGAATATGAATGAGTGACAGAATAGGTTAATAGAAGAGGTTGCCTGTTTAATGCAGACCTTATTGGGGACTAATACAGATGTGTTACGTGTTAAAGGATAATGCCAAGTTTTTTGGAAATTAGCTTATTTTCCATTTAGTCAGAGAAGAGGATGCATATCCTTTTTTGTGTGTGCAATAACCCAGTCTAGCTCCATTAGCTTAGCGTAGCATAATAACCCAGTCTGGCTCCATTAGCTTAGCATAGCATAATTCATTGGAACTTTGTTACACCAGTTAGCCTAGCTTCCTTTTAAACTAATTTACATGTACAAAAATGTTGGTGTGTTTCTTTATGGATAACATTCATTCCCTAGTGAAGATAAAGTGAAACATGTACACACTCACTTCACACATACTTACACACACACTCAAACACACATACACACTCACCCCGTCAAACACATGGATGCTGGTAAGTAGAGAGGAGCGGTTGTCGTGGGCGGAGTAAGGGAAGTGTGACTCCGCCCAGAGTGGCTGACTGGTTTTGGGGGACACTTGGGGCTCCTCCCCCTGCCGCTCTGTCTGATGAGGACTCACACCCCCAACCTGTAATACACACACATACACACACACCACTTCCCTCAGTTCACATATACTCACATCCCTCTAGAGAAACATACAGACAGGGCCGGCGCTAGCCATTTGGGTGCCCTAAGCACAAATGCTTGGTGGTGCCACACCCACCCACCCACCCACCAACCAACCAACCAACCAACCAACCACCACCACCAAAGGAATAAAAACCATTCAGAATTTCTTAGTTAGTTTGTTTTTTAATTGCAGTTTCACCAACAGATGTCGCCCTTGGCCTAGTATGAACCTCTTGGAAATGACCACATAGAACAACAACTAGTAAATTTATCTAAAGCTGTCTAATTTGGCAAAATCATATCACGTTCAGTTGCAGGGTTTTTCCAAAGTTCACCTTACCAAGAGCCGTTTCCCACTCATCATTTCATTACGTTGTGAAAGTGTCAGCGTAGCGTTACTTTTTCACTACACAATTAGATCGTTTGATCATAATTGATAACAAACGCCAAAAAAGCGTCCTGAAATGCAAAGCAAACTAGGCTAATAGGCTAACGTTACCTGACTATATCTCTGATGGCTAAAAGAAATAGCAAGCCCAGTTTAAGCATCAGAAATAGCATTGCTAGCTAGCAACCTAAGGAAGGATTGCTAGTCTTATGCACCGATTGCTAACGTTAACAGAAAACAGCAGTGTTGAATTGCATTCAATAACCCATAATCCATATCCACAACGTAAAATAACTAGCTAGCCAGCATCAATCATTTGCAACGTAACACTTGAACATGAACATGGCTAGTAGGAGCTTACGTAAGTTTATTGACGGTAGTATTATTACCTGGCATAAGCATAGACATGCATACACGTAAGGGCTACAAAACTATTACTATTATTAACTTTATTTATTTAAAACATTGTCTTAACTGCAAGTGAAGCGCAGCATCATCCCGCTGTCTCTTCTTTTTCCTTTTTTCCGCCCCCGACTCTTTCTTTTCTTTTCGAGGCGATGTCTACTGTCGGCCAAATTTGAGACTGAGGTGTAATCGCACAGACCACTGGGAGGTGGGGGAGGGGGGCACCAGAGCGAGACTGGAGAGAGGGCCGCACAGGAGATTCACCTTTTTCTGTATTGCTTTTGCATATTAACATGCTTTAGACATATTTTATTTGTTATTTATACTAGTAGCCTATTGTGGTGATTTTTCACGACCCAGATTTTTTGGTGCCCCCCCAGGCACTTGGTGCCCTACACGCAGTGCGTGATGTGCGTGTGCAGAGAGCCAGCACTGCACACACACTTAAAGGAACCATATGTAAGAAATGTATTTCAATTTATCATAAAATGGCCCTGATATGTCACTAGACATTAATAAAACATGTTCATTTCAAATACTTATATCACTGACAACAGTAGTCCGGCCAGCATATTGTAATTTAAAAAGTGAAGTTGCAGCCCTCAACTGATGTTGATGTTGTGTTTTGTCATGTCATGTTGTGTTTTGGCCTGATGCGCCACCCTCTACCTATCTACTAATCACAAAGTCAATAGTGTTTTGGCATCCGGGTTGGCAACCTCGAGTCAGGGGGGAGGGGGAGGGGATACACCGCTCTACAGTAATCTGAAAGTGATTGCAGTACCAGTTTTGGCCACAATCTTACATATGGTTCCTTTAACTAGCCCACACACGCTGTAGTGCTACTGGGCACTAAACATCTCATTCCTCGCACATACCTCAACACACACACACACACACCACTCACACTACTCACACGCATACACATACACAAACACATGTACACAGCAAACACACACATACTCTCTATGTGTAAGCAGCCCACCGATTGAAAACAGTCTGCCATTCCTGCACTGTTTTTCCTTCACTTCTCTTCTCTCCTCTCCTCTCCTCTTCTCTCCTCTTCTCTCCTCTCCACTTCTCTCGTCTCCTCTCCTCTTCTCTCGTCTCTCTCCTCTCCTCTTCTCTCCTCTTCTCTCCTCTCCACTCCTCTTCTCTCCTCTCCACTCCTCTCTTATTCTCTCCTCTTCTCTCCTCTCCACTCCTCTCTTATTCTCCCCTCTCCTCTTGTCTCGCCTTCTGTGTTTTTCTTCTGGCCTCTCCTGTCCTGTCCTCTCGTCTTGTCTTGTCTCGAGTCTGGCCTGTGCTGGGTTATGTGTTGAGGATGTTCTGGCTGTACTGATCAGTGCTTCACTCACAGCTTGTGTGGACTCCAGAGTTCTAGAACATCACCAAAGAAACTTCTCTTTATGGCATCACTGCTCTGCATCACAACCAAAGATTCTAGAACAGAGCTCTGTTCTAGAATCTTTGATCACAACCATCTGCTGCACCTGTAATCTGAACACAAAGCACTGTTCAGGGTAGCCCTGAATGGGACTTACAGTAAGACTACTGTTACTGCTACTGTTACATTATAGCCTTCCTTCATCAACCCAATGCACCTACAGTATGTAGGGGAGACAAGGGCCAGTTGTAACAGGGGACGGTCGTAACACCTTGAATTCCTCCAATCAGAAACAAGCTAGTGATGACACTCATTGTGCTCATGCACAGTTAGTTTCCCTCCTTTCTTGCTTAAGTGAGTGTCATCACTCTAGCTTGTTAGCCTGACGAGCCAGACCCACATTAAAATGTAGGGTCTGGGCACTCACCGTTGGCAGTGCTCAGTCCAAGGGGCGGGATAATCGGTTGTCTTTCAAATTCTCTCTGCACGCAATAGGACAGCGCTGACAGCGCTATGAGTCCCATGGGTTTTCCCACCAGCGGAGCTAGTTGGCTAGTTCAAACTTTTGCCAACTTAAAAAAAAAGCTTAACGTGTCACGCTGTTCGTCAACAGCAACATCCATCTTCTTTGTTTTCAAGTAGCAGGGAATTCAAGCCAAACCGTTGCAACTCTGCCATCAATCATTATGTTAAGCCCGCCTAACGTCTTTACACGATTTGATTGGCCTAATAGAAGTTTAATTTTTCCAGCTCACAAGCCAACAGAGAGTTGCTAGACTAGCCCTGGCAGCAAATGTAATTCGCTGCCGCTAGGGTGCGTCTAGATTTCTAGGCTTGTAGCTTGTTTCTGATTGAAGGAATTCCTGAAATACATTAGAGTGCCACCTAGTGGTCGAATTGTCTTTCTTGTCTGGGAGTGATTTTTGTAGCACATTTACTTACATAAGACTTTTTATGACAAATATACATTACAAATGGACATTTATTTCCAATTTGTAGCATGTTTATTAAACATGAGAACAGTAGGCTATGATTGTGGATAGAAGTTGAATTTTTGTGGATCATGCATAGACAACTGTGGTAGGCTATGTTATACTATAGTATAATAGTATACTGACAGATGCATGATATCAACATTGATTGGTGGTTTTGACCACCAGGGGGAATTAACAAAAACACATGATATGAGCAATGACAGACTTCAGGAGCTTTGCTGCGGTGGCTTATAAAGCAGTGGTGTGTGTGCCTGAGACAGTGAGGAGTGCCATGGACTTGTGAGGGACCTAGTGCGTTTTTGTACAGGCTCATGAAATAGGCTAGCCGCTAGAGGAACATTTTTAAATGCATCAATGACACAGCTTCTTTTACAACTTGTTAAACATCTCGTTTTTAGTAG
>NC_063206.1:3753243-3758243 GCF_017589495.1 Alosa alosa | reverse complement strand
CATCTATACACCATTTTAGGAACTCCGCACCACCCATATAGTCACACATTTCCAGCAACACAGCACTGCACACCTTGGCATTTGTGGTCTCGAGAGCAACCCGGCTGGACCCGAGCACAGAGGCAACGAGCAGAGCGGAGCTGGATAAATAAACTTCACACTTTCTTCCCCTTGGTCTCAATTAATCCACTCCTCTGTTTCCTTCTGTTTCTCAATAAAGCTACATCTTTCCTTCCCCTTTTCTCCCCCAGGTCCTGTCCTATTTATTTATAAAAAACTCTTACAATGTTATTAATCCCCTATTACTTTGTTATTCTCCCCCTCTTTTTTAGTCTATTAAGTTCTCCACCCCAGTTCACCCCATTTTTCCATTTCCCCTAGACTAACCCAGGACTTTTACTTTTTATTATTCATTTTCACCTTACACAATTTAGATGTCTTTACTTTTTATTTTCTGCAGTGTTGTGTTTATTTTCAAAGGTTGTCTCTCATGAATTTTACACTTTTGATTTCTAGCACTTATAGCACTTTTTGATTTCTAGCACTTATAGCACTTTTCCTGGTTTTAGTCTATCCCTTACTCCCAGCCCCAATTCTTGCACTTACTTTTTTCTTTTTCCTTTTAGCCCCAGTCCCTAGTTTTAACCCCACCCAGCTGTTTGGCCCCAAACCCCAACCCTAAACCTAACCCCCAGCCCCCCCCCCCCCTTAACCTAACCCCCATCCCTAAACCTAACCTCCACCCCTTAACCTAACCCCCAGCCCCCACCCCTTAACCTAACCCCCATCCCTAAACCTAACCTCCACCCCTTAACCTAACCCCCATCCCCAAACCTAACCTCCACCCCTTAACCTAACCCCCATCCCTAAACCTAACCTCCAACCCCCACCCCTTAACCTAACCTCCAGCCACTTGGCTAAATTCCAACCCCAGCCCCTTAGCCTAACCCCAACCCTTAGGCCAACCCCAGCCCCTAACCAAACCTAACCCCACCCTCAGGGCTAACCTCAACTCCCAAGGCCGACTCCAGCCCCCCACCCCTTATCCTAACCAGCCCCTTGGCCTAAACCCAACCCCTTATCCTAACCCCGTAATTAAGTAATTATTTATTTATTTTTCTTCCCCAATTTACACATTTTCTAATTATATATTTTTCATTTACATATTATTATTTTATTTTGACAGTTGACCTCTTTTCATACCCTTATTCCCTTCCTTGTTGGTGTGGTTGGATCCAATCGGCCAGTGCACTCACAGTCACCCACTCCACCAAATATCATGTTCCCCTAACCCAACCCATACTGAACCCTAACACCAACCCATACCCCAACCCATACCCCTAACACCAACCCTAACACCAACTCAGAAGCCATTTCCTCTACTGTTTGTCCCTGACACCTACCCAAATGGCCATCCTTCCAAGTTCCACTACTACAGGTGTGTGTCTGGTTGCCCAGTCCACCAACCCCAACACCAAGTCCCACTCTTACAACTACACCAAGTCTAACCCTTACGTTATCCTTTTCAATGGAAGTAACAGCCATTTCTTTGGGCTGTGAGTTTTGGAGTTTAAAAAGCCTACTTAGATGCGTGTGTGTGTGCGCGTGTGCGTGTGTGTCCACTCGCAGTATAAATGGTGATGGCGCCGCAGAGCCTGTGTCGGCGGAGGCTGAGGAGGACGAGGAGGATTGTGGGAGGGTAGAGGACTGTGGCCTCTCCTGGCCAGCCACCTTCAACAGCTCCGCCTCCCACTGCGAAGACCACGCCCCTTCCGAAGAGGTAGGGGGCGGGGGGGTTGGGATTGGGGCTGCGGCTGCCTGTGTCCAGTAGAATCAGGAGCTTGAATGCTAATTATGTATAATGTGGGTGTGCATGTATGCTGACATGTATGGTTGTGTGTGTGTGTGTGGTAGGGGAGGGTTGGGATTGAGGGTGTTGCCATAGTACCGGAGTTGGCTGTGTCCAGTAGAATCAGGAGCTTGAATGTTAATTATATATAATGTGGGTGTGCATGTATGCTGATATGTATGGTTGTGTGTGTGTGTGTGTGTTGCAGGAGGGATTGGGCTGCTCTTTTGCTTTGGCTGATGTGGCATTGGCGAGTGATGTGGCTTCAATACCCAAAGAACAGAATCTCCCCACACTCTTTGATGAAGGAGAGAGCAGTCAGGTATACACACACACACACACACATATACTTCACAGTGAACCCAGGCATGGTCAGTTGTTTTTTACAAAACATTATAATAACGTTATTTAATGCACATCCAAACCCCAATTTGTAAAGCTGACCTGCCAAATAATAGACAGAATATATTTTTATTGTATATTCAATAAAAGTGGTTAAGCTCACAAAAACTCAAAATATGACATTTGCAAAAGTATATGAACAAAACAGAATACTGAACCAAAACCATATGAATTACAATAGTTGAATTTGGGGAAGCCAATTGTTGTTTCAGTTGTGTTGAGCTATTGAAATGGTCCTGCTTTGTGTTTTCTCAAAAAAAATCCAAAAGTGTGTCTATTTGTCTAAAAAACCAACATTTCCAATGGGGTGCCAATTACTTATTACGTTAATTCCATGTTTCATTATTTTTTTTGGCTTCTCACACAATTCCCTCTAAACAAGTCCATGCATTTGATAAACATACACACCTGACAGTTCTGTGTGTTCACACCTGACCTGTGTGTGTCTGTGTGTGTGTCTGTGTGTGTGTCTGTGTGTGTGTCTGTGTGTGTGTGTGTAGGGCTTGAGGAATGACTTTGTGCGGAACATCATGTGGACGTTTGAGGACATTCACATGCTGGTGGGCTCCAACATGCCCATATTTGGAGGGGGGCGGTACCCAGCTGTCAGCCTAAGACTCAGGTACGTCAATGATTAGAACGCTCCATTGACTTGAATGGGATTTCCCAAAGTTCTAGCGGTCATTATTTTCGAGGAAAGGACCTCTGAAAAAAAAGAATGACCGCTGTCAATGGCAACAGAGTTTGTGCTTCTAATTGAGGTCTTTCATATCACTACGCAAGGACTGGAACTTCATCCAAAAGTGAAAGCAGACGGTTGATCAGCTGTGTTCTAAAGAATGTTTGATTCAAGTTCAGCGTGTGTTGTTGCAAACTATTTGTTTTCTCAGCAAATGCCATGAATGAACGGTAACAAATAGGCTAGGCTATGTAGGCTAAAAGTCATATCGTGGGAAGTTTATTATTTTGTTTTGGCAAGTAGCCGTTTAGGTTTAAAGTTCAGGTTTAAAGGAAATGCAGCATTACAATATGTAAGGGATAATGTATAGAACGCCGAGGGTTGCTTCGCCCTGTTGGGATCATCACCCGGAGAGAAGAAATACTCTTTTCTAATTGGCTGGTGGGGTGGCTATTCATTCTGAATAACAGGACACCGTTCCATATCAATGCTTATGAATGGTAACTATAACAACCATAGTAGGACGGCGGTTGCAGCTCTAGAATCTTTGGTTGCAGGCTTCGCCGAACAATGGAATGAATTGTAAACAAGCTAACTGTCCATGCTGAAGTTGTACAACAAGCTGAACTAGTGAGCTTCTTTTTAAATGGAACCGCGTGTTTCCTTTGCTTTACAGTGGCAACCGGGTGATAAGCGGGATAATGGCCTTTGAGTTATCCGCTGCGCGTCGGGGAGTTTTTTGCCCTCGTCCATTAATTCCGTATAACAGGACACCTCGGCGGCCGGTTAGCCCTGTTGGGACTTATTTTCCCAATAATGACGGCGTTCTATACATTATCCTTACATATGCCTTACATACTCTTACATTATGATGTTTTGTGATAAAAACATTGAGGAGGAGGAGGTCATTGTTGTGACATTTCATTTTCAGTTGTCAAAGGTGGTGGGGACAAAATTAGTGTTGACAAAAGTGTGTCCCCAGCTAATCTGACTCGGCTCATGGTGTGTGTGTGTGTGTCATGATGTGTATTGTGGGGAGGTCATTGTGAGTGCGAGTGTGAGTGCGAGAGAGAGAGAGAGAGAGAGTGAGAGAGAGAGAGATTTTTGTGTGTGTATTGTGGGTAGGTCATGGATGAGTGTGTGTGTGTGTGTGTGTTTGTCATGTGTATTACGGGGAGGTCATGGTGAGTGTGTCTTGTCGTCAGGGACAACAACAAGCCCATCAACATTCTGACCGGCATGGACTACTGGCTAGACAACCTCATGTGCAACGTTCCCGAGCTGGTCATGTGTTTCCATGTCAATGGCATTGTCCAGGTAACCACACACACACACACACACACACACACACACCTGGCTCATCTGGTCCCAGAGTGTACACCTCTCTCCCCTCTCTCTCTCTTTCTCTTACCTCATGCTCTCACTCCCTCCATCCCTCTCTCTCTCTTTCTCTTCACTAGAAATATGAGATGATTAAGACGGAGGATATTCCTGACCTGGAGAACTCCACCTTCTCAACGCGTGTGGTCAAGGACATCGCCCAGAACATCTTGTCCTTCCTCAAGTCCAACTGCACCAAGGAAGGACACACCTACTGGCTCTTCAAAGGTGTGTTAGTGTGTGTCTGTGTCTGTGTCTGTGTCTGTGTGTGTGTGTGTGTGTGTGTGTGTGTGTGTGTGTGTGTGTCCTTTGCCAACCTCATGCCCTCCTCCCCCACAGCCAGCGGAAGTGACATCGTGAAGCTCTATGACCTCACAACCCTATGCGAGGAGGCAACAGAAGAGAAGTGCCAGAATCCCTTCACCCTGCCTGTGGCAGTCTTGCTCTACAAGTAAGAACTACACTACCCATAATACCCCTCAGCTTTTCCCCTTCACCCTGCCTGTGGCAGTCTTGCTCTACAAGTAAGAACTACACTACCCATAATACCCCTCAGCTTTTCCCCTTCACCCTGCCTGTGGCAGTCTTGCTCTACAAGTAAGAACTACACTACCCATAATACCCCTCAGCTTTTCCCCTTCACCCTGCCTGTGGCAGTCTTGCTCTACAAGTAAGAACTACACTACCCAT
>NC_063206.1:3738243-3748243 GCF_017589495.1 Alosa alosa | reverse complement strand
CAACGTACTTGCTATCAATGGATAGCCCTGTGTCTCCTCTTTCATCTGATATGCTTGCCATATCTATGTGTTCACAGGTTCGTGAGTAATTCAAACGAGAGTAATGGGTGCGCAGGTGAACGCAGAGAAGTAAAGACTAAATATGGTGCAATTTGATTTAATTTCATGATTTTTATTTTCATACTTTAACGTACAGACAAGTGAGTTGTCTCGTTGGAAAGCCCCACTTTTGCTCTGTCACGCAATAAAGGTTTCATCTCACTGCGATGAACAGTTGCGGAGCAATGTAACAGAGAAGAAAGTGTAGCACTTGGGTCACTGTGACCGTAATAATTATGCTACTGGACCAGTTCTAGGTTCGTTGAGTGGTGTATATTATAGAGAAGAGACATGAGACATGAACGAAGTCTGCAGTTTAATGAACAAGAATTCAATTAAATAGGACAGTTGATAGGGTAGATAGAATTCAATAATATCAATATAAATGGTTCAATGAATATAACCTTATCAATGAATATATCAATAAATATTTACAGTACAAGATGTAGGTCAATAAATAGATCAATAAATAATTACAGTACAAGATGTAGGTCAATAAATAGATCAATAAATATTTACAGTACGAGATGTGTAATAAATACTTTTAAATCCTTTAAGTTTAATTTTTTCTTGTTTAAATAAGTTTAAATGGGTTTAAATATGGGTTTATTCTGGTTAGTTTTTCTTTTTAGACCGGTCTTTTCAATTCTAAATAGCTTTTTAGAACAGTTGCTTTAGCTATTTTTGAGCTATTTGTTTATATTTATTTCTAGTTTTCTTTCGAGTTATAACTCTTCTTTCTTTAGGGTAACAGGTAAGTATTTTTAGTGTCCTTAAGTTATTGTGATTGTTTCACTTTACAGAATCTAACTCTTTCTTTACAGGTATAATGGAAATATTTTAAATGTTTCTTTTGTTTGTGCAATCGCTTCACTTTTCAGTCTCACTTTAACAGGAAAACATAAAAGAAAACCAATTAACCAATAGATAGATAGATAGATAGATAGATACTTTATTAATCCCCAGGGGAAATTCAAGGTCTCAGCAGCATAAAGACAACACAAACACATTCTTTAACAGCAGAAAGAGTAATTAAAGTATATAATATAAAAACACAACTAAGCAATAAGGACAGTAGAAGATAAAGAATATGCTAAATATACTAAAATACAAATTATACTAACTAACACTTAATCTAAATCAATTCTAAAAACAGTATCCACATAGTGGTGATTAATCAATCAGAGGCGCTTGCAATGACTGAGGCAGGGACTGAGCCTGTGATTCTCTGTGCATAGTAAGGTAAGGTAAGGTGCTCTGTGTGAATGAGTGTCATGGTGACAGTGCAATGGTGATAGTGGTCATGGTGATGATAGTGGTCACCATGATAGTGGTCATGGTGATGGTGCAAATGAGTAAGTCCAACAGTGCAACAATGCAGAAATAAAGTAAAGTAAAGTCTATATATCTATATATTTAACTATTTAAGAAAAGGTATAAGTGTGGCCACAGTTCGGCTGTGGCATGGAGGGAGGGGTTATGCATATTTGCTAATGTGCTAATGTGCAGTGGTAAAAGTGGCTAGTGGACAGACAGTATCCAAACATGGAGGGGGTGAAGAGGCAGACAGACTATGCAGAGAAGTCTATCTCTCCTCTTCCCTTAAGTGAAGCATTGAACAGTTCAATGGCCCTGGGGACATATGACTTCCTCAGTCTGTCTGTTGTGCAAGGCAGTAAGCGAAGTATCCAGTTAATCAGGCTCTTCTGCTTAACAATAGTGCTGTGGAGTGGGTGACACTCATTGTCCAAGATGTTGATCAGTCTGTTCAGGGTCCTTTTGTCAGATAGTGAAGTGATGTACTCCAGTTCAGCTCCCACTACAGAGCCAGCTTTCCTTACCAGCCTGTCAATTCGCCCCGCATCCTTCTTCTTTGTGCTTCCTCCCAAACATACTACTGCATAGAAGAGGACGCTGGCAACAACAGACTGGTAGAACATCCTGAGGCTTTGCTGCACACATTGAAGGACCTCAGCCTCCTCAGGAAGTACAGCCTGCTCTGCCCTTTCTTGTAGAGTGCATCAGTGTTGGCTGACCAGTCCAGTTTATTGTCCAGGTGGAGACCCAGATACTTGTAGGTGCTAACCACCTCCACATTGACCCCATCAATGTGGACTGGTAGCAGAGTGGGCTTAGACCTGCGGAAATCCACCACCATCTCCTTGGTCTTTGAAGTGTTGAGTTGAAGGTGATTGAGTTTGCACCATTGCACAAAGTCCTCCACCAGGCTCCTGTACTCCTCATGCCCGTTCCTGATACACCCCACAATTGCAGTATCATCAGAAAACTTCTGCATGTGGCATGTTGGATTCACGATCGTTTTGCGTTGTGTTTTAGTTCTGATGTCTGTATTGAAGATGGTCAATAAAGATTGACGGCTGGATCAGGATCGGTGATCAAAAGAATTTATTGTAGATGGTACAACACGCACTAACCGAGCACAGGCTCAAGTCTCAAACAGTAAAACTGCACAGAGTCTAACAGGTGTGGTAGTTAGTAGAAGCGGGCTGCTGTTGAGCGTCTTGGCATAAGATGCTCCCCGAGTCACTTCCTCGATCCGTCTCCAAGTCCAAACCTGAGACAAAGCCTGTTATACTAAAACATATGCACGTAAATCATGCCAACGTGGAAGGTACCAGCCATAGCTCAAAAATAATAGGAAGATGGAAAAGTACTACCCCTGAAAACAGAATAACAAGCCTGTGATTCTCTGTGCATAGTAAGGTAAGGTAAGGTGCTCTGTGTGAATGAGTGTCATGGTGACAGTGCAATGGTGATAGTGGTCATGGTGATGATAGTGGTCACCATGATAGTGGTCATGGTGATGGTGCAAATGAGTAAGTCCAACAGTGCAACAATGCAGAAATAAAGTAAAAGTAAAAGTCTATATATCTATATATTTAACTATTTAAGAAAAGGTATAAGTGTGGCCACAGTTCGGCTGTGGCATGGAGGGAGGGGTTATGCATATTTGCTAATGTGCTAATGTGCAGTGGTAAAAGTGGCTAGTGGACAGACAGTATCCAAACATGGAGGGGGTGAAGAGGCAGACAGACTATGCAGAGAAGTCTATCTCTCCTCTTCCCTTAAGTGAAGCATTGAACAGTTCAATGGCCCTGGGGACATATGACTTCCTCAGTCTGTCTGTTGTGCAAGGCAGTAAGCGAAGTATCCAGTTAATCAGGCTCTTCTGCTTAACAATAGTGCTGTGGAGTGGGTGACACTCATTGTCCAAGATGTTGATCAGTCTGTTCAGGGTCCTTTTGTCAGATAGTGAAGTGATGTACTCCAGTTCAGCTCCCACTACAGAGCCAGCTTTCCTTACCAGCCTGTCAATTCGCCCCGCATCCTTCTTCTTTGTGCTTCCTCCCAAACATACTACTGCATAGAAGAGGACGCTGGCAACAACAGACTGGTAGAACATCCTGAGGCGCTTGCTGCACACATTGAAGGACCTCAGCCTCCTCAGGAAGTACAGCCTGCTCTGCCCTTTCTTGTAGAGTGCATCAGTGTTGGCTGACCAGTCCAGTTTATTGTCCAGGTGGAGACCCAGATACTTGTAGGTGCTAACCACCTCCACATTGACCCCATCAATGTGGACTGGTAGCAGAGTGGGCTTAGACCTGCGGAAATCCACCACCATCTCCTTGGTCTTTGAAGTGTTGAGTTGAAGGTGATTGAGTTTGCACCATTGCACAAAGTCCTCCACCAGGCTCCTGTACTCCTCATGCCCGTTCCTGATACACCCCACAATTGCAGTATCATCAGAAAACTTCTGCATGTGGCATGTTGGATTCACGATCGTTTTGCGTTGTGTTTTAGTTCTGATGTCTGTATTGAAGATGGTCAATAAAGATTGACGGCTGGATCAGGATCGGTGATCAAAAGAATTTATTGTAGATGGTACAACACGCACTAACCGAGCACAGGCTCAAGTCTCAAACAGTAAAACTGCACAGAGTCTAACAGGTGTGGTAGTTAGTAGAAGCGGGCTGCTGTTGAGCGTCTTGGCATAAGATGCTCCCCGAGTCACTTCCTCGATCCGTCTCCAAGTCCAAACCTGAGACAAAGCCTGTTATACTAAAACATATGCACGTAAATCATGCCAACGTGGAAGGTACCAGCCATAGCTCAAAAATAATAGGAAGATGGAAAAGTACTACCCCTGAAAACAGAATAACAAGCTTGTCTCCCAATCTGAGGGGTTGAATGGTGTTAAAAGCACTTGAGAAATCAAAGAACATGATTCTCACAGCACTTTTCCCCTTGTCTAGGTGGGAATGTGTCCTGTGTAGAAGATAAGTGATGGCATCGTCCACGCCCACTTTCTCCTGGTATGCAAACTGTAAGGGGTCTAGTGCATGGCGTACCTGGGGTCTGAGCATACCTAAGACCAATCGCTCCATTGTCTTCATCACATGTGATGTAAGAGCGACAGGTCTGTAGTCATTAAGCTCACTAGGGTGTGGCTTCTTAGGGACAGGGGTAAGACATGATGTCTTCCACAGTGTTGGAACTTGTCCAAGGCGTAGGCTCAAATTGAAGATGTGTTTCAGTGGCTCCCCCAGTTCAGCAGCACAGGCCTTGAGTAGCCTTGGACACAGTCTGTCAGGCCCCACTGCTTTATTGCTGCGCAATTTCTTTAGTTGGACTGTCACTTGATATGTTGTAATGGTGAGGGGTGTAAGGGGAGGGGGAGGTGTGCATCTGGGATCTGTGTGTCTGATGGCTGTTGACTGAGGTCGTTGTCACCTCATTGTTCGTGATCGCCATGTGGGTGAGGGGTGCAATATCCAGTGATGGTGGGGGTACGATAGCCTGTGATGATGGAGGTGAGTGTTGCACTGGTATTGAGGGGATGTGGGGCTGGGGGATGGTGGACAGACCACCGCCATTGGAGCTGGAGCAGGGCAGTCAAACCTGTTGAAGAAGTGGTTCAACTGGTTCGCCCTGTCCAGGTCCCCCTCCACAGAGCTGCTGTTCTTCTTCAGGCCAGTGATAACCTTCATGCAGTCCCATGTCTCCTTCAAGTTGTTTTCCTGCAACTTCTGTTCCACCTTCCTTCTGTAGTCCTCCTTAGCTTCCTTCAGCTTGAATTTGAGTTCCTCTTGCACGCGCCTCAGCTCTGCCATGTCCCCCTCTCTGAACGCCATCTTTTTCCTGTTAAGAAGGAAAAAGGGATCTTGACATTGCTGGTTATCCAAGGCTTGTTGTTGGGAAAGCAGCGTACAGTTCTGGTGGGAACAACAATGTCCATGCAGAAGTTCAGGTAGTCAGTTGTGCATTGTGTGACCTCCTCTAAGTCCTCTCCATTCTGTAACACACTCCAGTCAGTGCACTCGAAGCAGTCTCTCACATTCATACATTCACCCATTCACAAGTTTCCCTATTCAATATCTTATGGAGTTACATTTGTTTCTCTTTTATGAGCGAGCAATAGCACAATTTGAGCGCAGAAAAATATTTTGAGCGAGCACACAAATTATATTTTGAGGAAAAATGAAACTCGAGCACAAAAAAACGTATAGTTGAGCAAACAGGAATCATGTTGTGCTCCACAAATGTCTTTGCCTGTTTGCTAATATCAATATGTATGTGCAACATCAGCCCCCTTTCATTCAGTTTCACTGTACGTGCTCACATAAACTGTTCCTCCGCTAGCTCAGGAGATCTCTGTCGCGCTCGCTCAACTTCGTCTGTGTGCTCGCTCAAAACTGTCGACAACGTTACGTTTGTTACAATTCATCAACCAATCAGAAAATTTAGGGGCTGAAGTCCAATTCTCAGTGGCTGCTGAAGTCCACAACGCCTAGCGTCATTTACTAGTGTCAGTGGGAATCGGGAAAGGTTATTAATGCTGGTCTTAGTTTCAACACATAAAGTTAAGTAGACATTGTAACCGTGTTGTAAATCCAACAATACCCATATGATAAATACTTACCAAAAATGTATTTTCATGTGGCGTTCTCCAATGTTCCTTCTTTCCCGATACATACAGTCGGTTAAGACGTTCAGAAAGGTTACCGCCCCCCATGAGGGGGAAAGCATACTAACATCACACAATGGAAGTCAATGGGCGAACTCACTAGCATTTAGACTTTATACATTCGTTTTACATTCAGGTGGAGTTCTGCTTGTTTCTGAACACAATAATTTAAAGGAATTGACGACAAATTTCTCTGGAAGCTATATACAATGGTAGCATCATTAGGTTGCTAACTGGCTAATCGTCAGTGTAGCATAGGTAGCATCATTAGGTTGCTAACTGTATCGTCAGTGTAACATAACCAACTGGTACACATTACTTGTTAAAACTATAGAGTTGTGAAGTCCCGACCCTTCTACTTCCGGTCCATGCGACCTATCTTTCAAAAAATTATGAACGGGAGTTAATGGAGAGATAACAATTATTTTTTGGTCCAGTTTGAATTGTGCCACAAATCACATATGATGTGTTTGAATTTAAAAGATAATTTTTCACGTCAAGAAAGTACTGTTGTTCGATAGACTTCAAAAGTTATGTTGGTTTTGTACGAATCCACTCAGTGGACTACATCTCTCGTCTCGAACGATGTACGTCACCAACGTAATGAAACGATAAGAGCTGTTATGCAGTTAACGGTTGCATTTTGCTGCCTGTAATGTACAGTCTATGGACGAATACAACTTACCTGATGTGTTTAATCCTCTGACTCATGGTATTTTCTTCGGCAAGGAAAGCCCAATTAAGACCTGTTGCTGGTATGCTTGTACAATCTAGTGTGGCTGCGAATGAGCTAACGTCACTAGCGCGACTGATGGGTTTGTAGTCGATTTGGAATTCACGATCTTTCACAATGTTGTAATTCAATAGTTACGGAACAAACTGCAAAATGTCTTTACATGAAAAATTGTCTTTAAAATTGACAAACATCATATGGGTAATTCAAGGCACAAGTCAACCAGGACCAGAAAATAATTTATTTTTCGCCATAGACTGCCGTTCAATTTGTTTTGAAAGATAGGTCCCATGAAGGCAAACGGAAGGGGCGGGACTTCACCACTCTATTCCCACAGACATTGTAGGGAATGTGCATTCATGTGAGAATAAATTAAGATGCAACTTATGAGTATGTGGTGTTGCGGCAAAAGGCTTAGCTTGCTAAACCGAGCTACACAGTCTGGCCATTGAAAGCAGTTCTACAATGAGTACACTCGAGACAGTTCTGGCTGGAATTAGCAAAATGAGGGAACTTAATGTTACCCTTAACCTCGTTGACACACAGATAACTCTCAGTTCAAAACGTGTTTGTGCCGTTTATTGGTGTTTGCTAAAAGATTTAATATTTTTATAGGTGTTTTCTGTACTCAAGCCAGTGCACCTCCATTAGATTACATGCAATTGAAACTAATATTTTCCCCCTTGGGGGCGTTTCAGCCACGGTAACGACTGACACTAGTAAATGACGCTAAGCGTTGTGGACTTCAGCAGCCAATGAGAATTGGACTTCAGCCCCTGAATTTTCTGATTGGTTGATGAATTGTGGAACAAACGTAACGTTGTTGACAATTTTGAGCGAGCACACAGACGAAGTTGAGCGAGCGCGACAGAGATCTCCTGAGCTAGCGGAGGAACAGTTTATGTGAGCACGTACAGTGAAACTGAAAGAAAGGGGGCTGATGTTGCACATTTTGATATTGGCAAACAGGCAAACATAGATTCCTGTTTGCTCAACTACAAGTTTTTTTGTGCTCGAGTTTCATTTTTCCTCAAAATATAATTTGTGTTCTCGCTCAAAATATTTTTCTGTGCTCAAATTGTGCTATTGCTCGCTCATAAAAGTGGAACAAATGTAACTCCATAATATCTTTAAATAACTGTGTTGCAACACTTTAAATAATTTCAGTTCAGAGGATCTGTCCAATTTGATTTGTTCAAAAGTTCAGTCAATATCCAATGTGATTCAAAGAATAGCTCAGTTCAATTTGTTCATGTCAAACTGTTTCCGAATGCGGTGTTTCAGTCCTTGCAGGTTGGATTTCCTTGGGTAGGCTCGCCATCTAGTGTCCACTTGAAATATCTCTCAGTTCGTATGCTGTCTCGCAATTACGCTGAATCATCAAGGGTCCGATCCGTCGTCAAGCAAAAAAAAAAAAAAACCTGGCCAAAACCGTCTTCAAAACACCTTCATCAAAACCACCGCTAAGATGTTACTGAGTTGATTCTTGATGAACAATATTAGAGATTTATTAGAGATTTATTTGGAGCTTAATTCAAGATGTCTGAATTTTTGTGTCTATCGTATTGATTTTCCGTTAGCGCCTGCTGTTTGTGTTCAAAACTAGCTCATGCAGCTGGGACAGGGTCTTAAAGGGGCAGTGATATTAAATTAAAGGGATGGTTCAAACATCATTGAAAGCATTGAAACTTTTATAAAAACAATATATTAACACATTGTGGGTTCTAATAAATGTGTTCATAAATAACTTAAATAATAATATAATATAATGTCTTATTTATATATGTATTGCTCTTTATTCATCTAAATATTTATGTTATATGTATATCACTAAGTTTATTTATGGTTCTATTTGAACTGTGGGTTACATCAGGGTGTGTTTTTTTGACACACTTTGCGTCAATCGGGTTCTAAGGGTTAAAATCTCACGTACCCCCTGGAGTGCCTTCACGTACCCCCCCAGGCACGCTGCATCCCATTTGAGAACCACTGCTTTAGACTATCGGCATTGAGACTATCAGCCTTTGGTGGCCTTATCAGCCTTAACCTACCAAATCAGATTGCCAAGGCTAGAGATGAGACTCAAACTCAAACCTGAGCTCTCTCTCTCTCTCTTTCTTTCTTTCTTTCTTTCTTTCTTAATTTCTCTCTCTCTCCCTCTCTCCCTCTCTCTCTTTCTCTCTCTCTCTCTCTCTTTCTTTCTTTCTTTCTTTCTTTCTTTCTTTCTTTCTTTCTTTCTTTCTTTCTTTCTTTCTTTCTTTCTTTCTTTCTTTTTTCTTTCTTTCTTTCTCTCTCTCTCTCTCTCTCTCTCTCTCTCTCTCTCTCTCTCCCTCCACCCCAGTAGGTGGCGCTGGAGAGGAGGGGAAGCGGGTGACTCGCTCTGGAATGGTCTCTGGCTCCTGGCAGCACCGGCTGAAGCTGCAGCTCTTCCTCAAGGCCTCCAAAGCCTTCTACGTGCTGGCCGACGCCGCTAACAACCTGCTCAAATACGGACGAGCGCTCCGCTACATAAAACTCGCCCTGCAGTGCCATGGTGAGCACACACACACACACACACACACACACACACACACACACACACACACACACACACACACACACTCCTCCAAAACGTTCTACTTAGCAATGAAAATAAGGGTGGTGGACTGGGCCAGCCAATCACGTTAAGGGATGTAGAACTGGGCAAGAGAAAATAGCCAATCAGCTTAAGGCATAGTGCATTGATGCAGAAGCTTTTGGGTTTCTGCAGTGAAGAAGTGTGTGTGTGTGTATGTGTGTATGAGCAACTT
Organism: Alosa alosa; assembly: GCF_017589495.1. Lineage (NCBI taxonomy): Eukaryota > Metazoa > Chordata > Actinopteri > Clupeiformes > Clupeidae > Alosa > Alosa alosa. The sequence continues at coordinate 3,738,636 of NC_063206.1, read as the reverse complement.
TGCATGTGTGCGTGAGGACGCGTATTGCTCAATCAGCAGCTGTAGTGTCCGTATTTGTGCGAAGACGTGCATATGTAATTTGTGTGTGTGTGTGTGTGTGTGTGTGCAGATGCGTACTGCTCCATCAGCAGTGGTCTGTCTCCGCGGGTGTTGCTGTTCCACAGTCAGTGCCTGTGTCTGTGTGGGGACGTGCAGCTCATGTTGGCCCAGAACGCCTCTAACCGGGCCGCCTACCTGGAGGAGTATCAGTACCAGACTCAGGACCATCAGGAACTCCTCCACTGCCTGCACCGCGAGAGCAGCTGCCAAGGTGCACACACACCCCCACACACACCCCCCACACACACACACACACACACACACACACACACACCTTAACTTACCTGTCTGACA
>NC_063206.1:3650743-3733243 GCF_017589495.1 Alosa alosa | reverse complement strand
TGTAGAAGTAGTTACTATCAGAGATTCTAGAGCTCTTTGCTCTAAGATCTTTGGTTACTATAGTAACCTCTGGCATGCCAAGGAAAGCATTTTCTACACTAAATAACTTTATTTTGTGAAGACATTTCTTCATCCTCTTTCAGATTGTTGACTGATCACGTTAGTTTATGTCATGACACATCCAGGTAAGGTTAAATCTCAATCTCTAACATGACATTTTGAGTAAATGAAAACAAAATCATCCTAAAGTGACAAGGTTTGCTTCCTAACGGAGATTTGCTATCCCATTTAACGTTAGCTAACGTTAGCCATTTAGCTGCTAATAACTTAGTGAAAGCTAACGTTAGACTGCCTTTTATACTGCGTTGCTCAGGTAAGTTACTATGATGCTGTTCATAGATCGATATATATATCTATGGATGCTGTTCAGATGGATAAAGCACACAATTTTATCACCGTGAATTTGGAGAATTAGCGTTTTATAAGACTACCCCAGATATTCACCATGGACCCAGTCTGCTGGACCTCTGAAGATGTTGAACTTGGAATTAACAGGTGAAAAAATAAATAACTGGCAGTTTCCTGAAAACGTGTTTTGTTTCTGGTTATGCTTTTCTGGATAGTGTATCAGAAGTCATTAACGTTCCCCCACTCTGCGCCACCCATTGTTGGAAAGGTAAGCCAGCTGTGTGTTTTTTAAAGTGTATTTTTGGGGCTTTTTGCCTTTATTTGGACAGGACAGTGGAGCGTGACAGGAAGCAAGTGGGATGGAGAGAGAGATGGGGTGGGATCGGGAAATGACCGCAGGTCGGATTCAAACCTGGGTCTCCGTGGGCACTAGGACCCGTATATAATACGAGCGCTGTAGCCTGCTGCACCACAGCGCCCCCCCTCTGTCACACACACACACACACACACACACACACACATCTTCTTTCACATCCCTGTGTCAGGTGAGCCACCACAGCATTGAGCTGAGTTGGGGCGGCGAGGGAGGGGGAACGCGGTCCGGCCCCCCCGAACACTGGATCCGCTACAGCGTGGAGGAGCTGGACCCGAAAACACACACCTACAGCACCATCTACACGTGAGTACACACACACACACACCTACAGCACCATCTACACGTGATACACACACACACACACAGTCTACAGCACCATCTACACGTGAGTACACACACACACACACACACCTACAGCACCATCTACACGTGAGTACACACACACACCTACAGCACCATCTACACGTGTACACACACACACACACCTACACACGCCTACAGCACCATCTACACGTGAGTACACACACACACCTACAGCACCATCTACACGTGAGTACGCACACACACAGTCTACAGCACCATCTACACATGAGTGTACACACACACTCCTACAGCACCATCTACATGTTAGTACACACACACACACACATCTACAGCACCATCTACACATGAGTACACACACATACACACACACCTACAGCACCATCTACACGTGAGTAAACACACACACACACACCTACAGCACCATCTACACGTGAGTACACACACACACACACACACACACACCTACAGCACCATCTACACGTGAGTACACACACATACACACACACTCTACACCCCTGTCTACACTACACACACACCCACAAAGCACCATCCATTACAGCACTAAACCCACCAAAATACCATTTACTAGCAAGTACACACATTCACAAGGTGCAATATATTTAAACTTATTTTGGTTGATTGGCGATGCAGACACAGATTTTTTTTTTGTATTTCCTTTAAGGGTCTCTCCCATATGAGTATTCCTATGGCCTCTCCTTTACTGGAGTTAGCTTTTTAATCTTACTGTGATGGCTTAGTTATCGCGGGTACAGGCATAACACTGTCCCTCTATTGTTGTACCCAAATGTACTTGAAATGTAGATAGTGTAGATGTAGATATTAACTCATGGTGTAAATGTAGATATTAACTCATGGTGTAGATGTAGATATTAACTCATGGTGTAAATGTAGATATTAACTCATGGTGTATATTTAAGCAATAAACCCAGAGAGGCCGTAGGTTACACTGATTCTACAACAGCTAAGGGGTGTTGTTAGGCTCGACGTGCTAGCAGAGTGGCTAAAACCCCCCTTAGCTGTTGTAAAATCAGTGCAACCTACGGACTCGAGTGGCTTATTGCTTTTCTAAAACTGTTACTATAAATACCTGGCAAAGTTTCATAAAGTAAAGGCACAGCAACTAGAAATATAACAAGTTATTCCTAGATAATCATTCTTCCGCCACAAGAAATATATTTCCTCTATCTGAATGGTTGCCAAGCTTTTAGAACGTTGAGACGTCACACCAGCTACTTTAACTTTTGTATCAAGTTATGGTAGCCGTAATATAGAACGAAAATGCGGTCAAGGTGTATGTTTATGCTGCATTTTACAACAGCATCGAACGGATTCAGCCAATCACAGTCAAGAACCGGAACTATCAGTTTTAAAAGTATTACTATTATTATGACGCTGGCGCAGTTTAAGGTTTAGTCAGATTTTTATTTTTATTTTTGCATGTCCAAATTTCCGTCAAAGGATTCCCGGGACACTGAAAGACCGGGGTAGACGAACTTGTGGGCATGTAACCCCATATGGATAGCATGAACCATCGTTTTTCGCTTTGATCTGTAGCTCCCCCCCCGCTGGACTGCACCCCGAAAGGAGGGGTAGGGCAGACACAGTTTTCTGTGAATATCTCGAACCGTAGGGTTTAGAGGACCATTTTATTTTGTATGTTGATCTCAAAGGGCCATGTCAAGCCATTCCATAACCACTCATTTCATGTATAGCCACCTAGTTAAACACAAAAAGTAAAATGAGGTGTTGTAATCGCGATAGTCAAAACTGCACAAAAATTGGAAGTGTAGGATCATTATGACACCCTCTGAATGCACGCCAAGTTTGGTTCCGTTATTTGGGGGCACACAAATGTTACTATACACCAACTGGCCTGTAGGTGGCCGGAGACAGTTTTCTGTGAATATATCGAGAACCGTGGGGCCTAGGAGGTCCACCTTTTTTATGTATGTTGGTCTTACGGGGGCATGTCAACCCATCCCATTACCACTTATTTCATGTATAGCGCCACCTAGTTAAAAATTAAAAATAAATACCTGGCAAAGTTCGCTGCGCGGCGGTCATAATAAGATGTAAGTGTATGGTGCTTCCTCTGAGACCCTAATAGGTTGTGCTGACTCTTGTAGTCTGCATCTGCAAAAGTGTTCATACCTGCTAATGCCGATATCAACATTCTTAAGCTGTAACCTGCCGATATCCCTAATTCACATGTTTGTCTTTGGGCAGATGTAATGTCATTAAGTGTGTGTGTGCGTGTGTCTGTGTCTGTGTGTGTGTGTGTGTGTGTGTGTGTGTGTGTGTGTGTGTGTGTGCTTGTGTCTGTGTGTGTGTGTGTGTGTGTGCGTGTGTGTGCGTGTGTGTGCGTGTGTGTGTGTGTGTGTGTGTAGGGGATACAGCCAGCACTATGCTGTTGAAGGTCTGACCCCCAGCACCTCCTATAAGTTCCGTCTGCGAGTGACATCACCATCAGGCCAGACCAGTCTCAGTGCAGCTGTGTGTGTCAGCACCACACGTATGCACACACACACTCACTCACTCACACACACACACACACACACAGACACACAAACACACAGACACACACACACACTTTCACACATACACACATGGGGCCAGAGCAGTCTGAGTTCAGCTATGTGTGTCAGAACCACACACACACACACACACACACACACACACACACACACACTCCACCAATTGGCCATCAGAGTCTCAATGCACCTCTAGGCACCTCACATACACACACTCACATATTCAAACAATCACAGCATGGTCTCTCACACAAGTACATGTATATTAATTCACCTGTAAACTCATAGACTTGATGTGTTGTGATGTGATGTGATGTGTGTGTGTGTGTGTGTGTGTGTGTGTGTGTGTGTGCGTGCGTGTAACAGGTGAGCCAATGAGTGGTAAAAATCTTCATCAAGCTGTGAACATGAATGATGAGGAGGAGCTGAGCAGAGTTCTCCAGTCAGGGTGAGCTGTGTGTGTGTGAGTGTGTGAGTGAGTGAGTGAGTGAGTGTGTGTGCTGTGTGTGCTCTAGTGACAAGCTGTGTACTTATAAGGCCCTTTCACACTGGCAAAATCGGCGCGATTTTATGTACCAGAATTGCGGAACGACTGTCCCTTTCACATAGACCGATGCGGAACGGCGGGACAAAGTGTCTCGCCAAATTTACTACCAAGACCCCTAGACATTTTGCCGAGTTTTTTCGTTCCGCCACCAGTGTGAATGGGTCAAAGCGGAAAGGGGAATCTGGGCATTTCAATGCTATGTCCAGCCCACCACAGGAGATTGCAAATAAATCTAACTGATCAAAAGCAGCAATCGCAGAGACAGCATTCAATGCCTGCTAGAGTTGACTGTAGCTTGGAATGCAATCAGTTGCCATAATAGGCCATCTTAAAATCCAGCGATAAAACAAAGCATGAACTCATGAGCCGCCTGTCTGCCCTATATGTATATCCTCTGATTGTAGGCTAATGCCTATCTAGGTATCTAGGAAAGTTAAAGTATTCCACCAAGATGAATGGGTAGGGAGACGGTATAAAAAATATGATTAACTTACTTTTCTCAACCGTTTACCACAACAACTAAACCACTAACATCGTTTAAAGGCTGAGAAAAGCTCTTCGCGGTGATACATGTGATGTCTGTGATGAATAGGCTACCAAGCAGTTGAGCAAATTTGGCTGGGACAGAAATACCTTTACAGAGCAGCAGTTCTGGCCATTTCGGCTCTGGCTCACATTACAGCTTTAAATGCATTATCGCTTCACTACCCAACACGCCAACAAGAACTTAAAAAGAAAAAAGAAACCAATGTGCTTATGTCGCGATTTCCGATAGGCCCAGAGAAAATACAGCTATGGTAACCTAACAATTAGATTTGTTTTGCCTACACTGCTGTTTGGTTGTCCCAAACTTTGAGTCGCATCCATACCGCATTAACTGAATCTTATCAACCCGGAACTACTTATGTTGAGTGACTGGGATGCAATACCTATTAATCTCACTGCCTTCGCATAACTGCAACAGTGCGCCTAGGCCTACTGTTAAACACACCTGAAAAATATTAAGCTGCTGTTTTCTTTTTTCATGACGCAGCACTAGCCTACGCTTAAATGATTTATGACTGAATGGAACGCTATGCTTTTTGCAACTGCTTATCACGCCGCGGTGACAAAGTTTACACTAATCATCATCTTCTAATGTTTCATGTTGAGATGTCCATTCTCTTTGCCCTAGGCTATCATTTGTCTTTGAAGCATGTTTCAATTAAGACAGTACACAAGCTATTTTTATTGTTGTAATATTGAACGATTTCATGAATAAATTATGCGCGACTGTACATTATTACGCCAAGGCAAGGGGCAACTCTTCTCTTCAATTTCCTTCCAAATTACGTTTTATTGTCTGAAGACATCTATCGCCAAGAATTTAACATTCTAACAGCAACAGCAAAGCAAATGCAAGCTAACCAAAGTGCAGTCGGTTCTCCGCCATGGTTTTTGAAATCACATACCTGCTATAGGCCTATCTAAAAGCCCACGCACATATGGTTTCACGACTATCTCTACCACCCCCTGTTGCACGTCACAATTTAATTTACTATAGCTGATCCTGCCTCTGGCTCCCCCAAATGCCGTGATCATGTGAAACAGATCAGCAGGCCGGCAAATTTTCACCTCGCTTTCAGACACAAAAGACCGCGAAAAAAGTCCCCTCTTCCCGCTAGTCTTGGCGTGCTCTGTGTGAAAAGGCCTATAGATAGATAGAAAAGATAGATTCTTTATTGATCCCCAAAGGAAATTCAAGAATATATAGCAGTAAGCATATCAGTATGTTTGAATCTGTGCTCGTGTAAGCTGTTTGTCCTTGTGTGTGTGTGTGTGTGTGTGTGTGTGTGTGTTTGCAGGACAGTGGATGTAAATGTGTGTGATAAACTCGGCTTCACTCCTCTAATGGTTGCTGCTCAGAAGGGCTACGCAAGGTACTGTACTCTCTCTCTCTCTCTCTCTCTTTCTATCTCCATCTCTCTCTCCATCCTACGAGTCTTCCAGTCCGCCATTGCAGTCACACTAACACAGGTTACAATGGATACAATCTCTTTCTCTCTCTCTCTCTCTCTCTCTCTCTCTCTCTCTCTCTCTCTCTCTCTCTCTATCTATCCCACTCTTTCTCTCTCTCCTTGTCTCTGTCTCCACATCTCTCTAATTATTGTCAGGATAGGATGTCATGTAAAGTAATGTTCAGCCATGCTGGTGGTGTTTTGATTGACAGGCCACTGTGTTTTTGATTGGTAGGTTAGTTCACATGTTGGTGGTGTTTTGATTGACAGGCCACTGTGTTTTTGATTGATAGGTTAGTTCACATGTTGGTGGTGTTTTGATTGACAGGCCACTGTGTTTTTGATTGACAGGTTAGTTCACATGCTGGTGGAGCATGGAGCTGATGTTCTGATGAAGAACAGCAGTGGAAAAGACAGGTGTGTGTGTGTGTGACTGACTTCATTATGACAATTTTTCATGTTCAAGTGTGAACATTCTTGTGTGAACAATACCTGAGATATTTAGATTTAAATTAATCAAAATAACTTTGGTCCCTTTGTTTATTTTATGTGTGTGTGTAATATTGCGTGGTGTGGCGATGCTTGTGCATACGTGGTGTTTAATGATGCGTGCTTCTGGTGGTGTGTGTGTGTGTGTGTGCGTGTGTGTGTGTGTATGTATGTGTGTGTGTATCTGTGTGTGTGTGTATGTGTGTGTATCTGTGTGTGTATGTGTGTGTGTGTGTGTGTGTGTATGTGTGTGTGTGTGTGTGTGTGTGTGTGTGTGTCTGTGTGTGTGTGTGTGTGTATTATCTGTGTGTGTGTGTGTGTGTGTGTGTGTGTGTGTGTATCTGTGTGTGTGTGTGTGTGTGTGTGCCAGTCTGATGCTGGCATGCTTTGTGGGTCACTTGGAGGTGGTGCGGTACCTGCGTGGCTTTGTGGGGGGGTGGGGTTGCAGGGATGGGGGCGGCTGTAGTCCTCTTCACCTGGCAGCCGATGGAGGGAACCTGCAGCTCATCACATACATGATACAGGACGGATGCCAGGTCAGTGTGCGTTTGTGTGTGTGTGTGTGTGTGTTAGCTAGACGTGAGGGTTAGCTTGACATAAGGAATTGTGTGTTTGTGTGTTTGTGTGTTAGCTGGACGTGAGGGATACCTCATTGTGGACTCCCCTCATGCAAGTGTGTGTGTGTGTGTGTGTGTGTGTGTGTTAGCTGGACGTGAGGGACAACTCATTGTGGACTCTCCTCATGCGAGCGTGTGTGTGTGTGTGTGTGTGTTAGCTGGACGTGAGGGACAACTCATTGTGGACTCTCCTTATGCGTGTGTGTGTGTGTGTGTGTTAGCTGGACGTGAGGGACAACTCATTGTGGACTCCCCTCATGCGTGTGTGTGTGTGTGCGCGCGTGTGTGTGTGTGTTAGCTGGACGTGAGGGACAACTCATTGTGGACTCCCCTCATGCGAGTGTGTGTGTGTGTGTGTGTGTGTGTGTGTGTGTGTGTGTGTGTGTGTGTGTTAGCTGGATGTGAGGGACAACTCATTCTGGACTCCCCTCATGCGAGTGTGTGTGTTTGTGTGTGTGTGTGTTAGCTGGACGTGAGGGACAACTCGTTGTGGACTCCCCTCATGCGAGTGTGTGCTCTAAGTGGAAACGCATCCGTGGTGTCACTGCTCATCAAAGCTGGAGCCGACGTTAACATCAGAGACAAGGATGGCAAGACACCGCTGATGGTATACACACACACACACAGACACACACACACATACACACACACAGACGCATGCGCACGCACGTACGCACACACACACACACTCACGCACACACACACATGCATGCAAACACACACACACGCACACAGACACACACATGCTTATCCACGCGTAACCTTACCTAACACTCAAATACACATACAATGCTCTCTTAACACAACATGCTCATTTGCACACATGCTCACACACACACACTCTATTTAGCTTTAGCACTTTGACTCCACTCTGACCTCCATCTGGTGTGTGTGTGTGTGTGTGTGTGTGTGTGTGTGTGTGTGTGTGTGTGTGTGTGTGTCAGGTTGCTGTCCTGAACAATCATGAAGAGTTGGTGAAGCTGCTTCTGGACAGTGGAGCAGATTATCATGTCAAGAACGAGGTAGCATGCACACACACATGCACACACACATTTATACACACACATGCACACACACATTTATACACACACATGCACACACATGCACACACACATTCACACATACACACATACACACACATGCACACATACATACACATGCACACACACATGCACACACACATTCACACATACACACACATGCACACATACATACACATGCACACACACATTTATACACACACATGCACACACACATTTATACACACACATGCACACACACATTCACACATGCACACATACATACACATGCACACATATACATGTATACACACACAAGCTCACACACATACTGTACATACATACATACATGCACACACACATACACACATTCACACATACATACACATGCACACATATACATGTATACACACACATGCTCACACACATACTGTACACACATTCACACATACACACACATGCACACATACATACACATGCACACACACATTTATACACACACATGCACACACACATACTGTACACACATTCACACACATGCACACACACATACTGTACACACATTCACACATACACACACATGCACACATACATACACTCTAGAGTGCGGATCGGGCCGCAAATTTCTGTCCGAACCCGACCCGAACCCGATAGGCATTTTCATTTGTATGTCCGAACCCGACCCGAGCCCGACGCAGATGATGCCTCAGTTATTCCCATGCTAGTGATTAACGTTCACGTTTGTGGATATATGTCTTTGTAGCCCATTAAACAGAACACACAACAAATTGTCTACAGAATCAGATGAGCTTGCACGCACGCAGGTCACACACAGCGCACATTAACACAAGAGGCCCAAGCAAGCATAGCCTATTGAAATAAATTCTTGTCTTACCATTGTGAAAAGTCTTGAAATGAACTGCAAATGTCTTTGAAACTACAGTGCCTCTGTCACTGATCTATATGCAGCATCGACGGTAATTGGGGCAACTCGAGGAAATCCTCATCCAGTTGAACGAGATTAATTTTATAGTTTACCGGTAGCCTATGTCTTTACCACAGTATGCAACGCAATAATCTTAAAATCTCTGATAGGCTAACAACTTCTTTTAACGTCACCCAAGACTGTGCTTATGTGCATACAGTATGTGCGAAATGTGCATAAACATTTGTTATGTAGTCATTGATAGCAGCGTGTGCATTTCAGGCGGCATGCCTGAAATCCGTTATCCTTGATAAACAAATCTTACTTTTACAGAAAGAAAGCTTAGTCTTTTACATTTTGCTATTCTCAAAAACAAATGTTTGCATCATGTAAAGCAGACCTGTTGGTTTACCCAACATAATAAGAATTTTAAATGTAAAGCTTCCAATGCATATAAGCCCCCATGTGTCGAACCGAACGAACCGACCACAATTTCTAAATATTTGTCGAACCGTTGGGACCCGTCAGTTTCGAGATTGGTTATACACTCCTAATACACACACGCCCATACACATTTATACACACACACGCATACACACATTCAGACATACACACACATGCACACACACACATTTATACACACACAAATGTTAATGGTGTTTTCTCATGGTAATTCATTTGCAGTTTGGATCTGGAGCAGCAGAGATGGCCAAGGCATTTGGGAGAGAGGTAATGTGTCTTATTCCACTATTATATAGGTAATGTGTCTCATTCCACTATTATATAGGTAATGTGTCTTACTCCACTATAGGTAATGTGTCTCATTCCACTATTATATAGGTAATGTGTCTTACTCCACTATAGGTAATGTGTCTTATTCCACTATTATATAGGTAATGTGTATTACTCCACTATAGGTAATGTGTCTTACTCCACTATAGGTAATGTGTCTTATTCCACTATTATATAGGTAATGTGTATTACTCCACAATAGGTAATGTGTCTTACTCCACTATAGGTAATGTGTCTCATTCCACTATTATATAGGTAATGTGTCTTCCTCCACTATAGGTAATGTGTCTTACTCCACTATAGGTAATGTGTCTTACTCCACTATAGGTAATGTGTCTCATTCCACTATTATATAGGTAATGTGTCTTACTCCACTATAGGTAATGTGTCTTATTCCACTATAGATAGTAATGTCTCATTCCACTATATATAGGTGTGTGTTTACTCCACTATAGGTAATGTGTCTTATTCTATGAATAATGTGTCTTACTCCACTATAGGTAATGTGTCTAGGTAATTGATGTCTTCTCACTATGTGTCTGTGGCGTCCCACATACTTTCGCACCCCGACCCATTGGCTGGCGACAATGTGGCGTCACCCAGAAGCCCGTACATATATATATGCTAGCGTGGACACTAGTTGCAATATTCTCCTGAACAGAGGTGTCGCTGTTGTGAAAAGACTAATGCTAACTACGTTATACAGCAGAAGAAAATGCAGTAAGAAACACTAGAAGCTAGCCTCTGTGATGGTACTTCAGACTTTGGTTGCTACTATTCACAACTACCATCATCATTATCATCTAGTTTCCAAGGTGTGTGCACAGGTAGATAGATAGATAGACACTTTAGTCATCCCGAGGGAAATTTTAATAATTTAAACAGTTTAGTTAGCTGGCTAGCTAGCTAGCAGCTGGCTGAGTTTGTGTAATTTCCTGAAGTGGAAAGAGATTTTGTTCAGGCCTTAATAGATATCCTTTGTTTGAAAATAAATTGTTTCTATTCTTTCCTCTTAATTCCATGTGTTGCAACTCTTGCTGGTAACTTTGTTAACTTATCCAGCAAACTATTAAAAATTCACGACTGGAACAAAACACTGCAACACCTTGCTTTCGAACTAGTCCATCTTCCTGTTTCGGCTTTGTAAATTTCGTCTGAAAAGAAATGAGTGGTGCGCTACCCGCTACCTGGCTTCAATCCTGGCGCGCCAGCAAGATCTACGTCATTTTGACGTCACGTTGTCGCGCTACCGGTCGGGTGCGTCGAGTATGTAGAAGCCTTTACTCCACTATAGGTAATGTGTCTTACTCCGCTATTATATAGATAATGTGTCTTACTCCACTATAGGTAATGTTTTACTCTTCAATAAGTAATGCATTGTGATACTTCAAGGGCTTATACAATGACATCATAAACTTAATAAGTGCAGTGATTGTGTATTAACAGATATGTAGACTTATGTCAATCATGGTTAGGCTTCATCCATACTTTATAGGCCTTTATGAATGTGTTTATAACAGGGCTTTGAACCGGTTCAAGGAACGAAAACGAAAACTGGGAACTTTTTGTATTTTACAGGGAACAGAAAGCGAAGCGGAAGCGTTATTATTTTTATGTTCTGGAACAGGAACACTTATTTAAAAATAATGCTAACGGTTAATAGCGGTTTTATTTCGTTCCCCAAAGTTTTCGTTGCCTAAAAAAGTTATTTTTCCCTGATGCGTTACCATGGCTGAGGTTCACTTCCTGTGTGACATCACATCAGACATTCGCTGACTGTATGGAGAGAAGGCGGTGGATTACAAAAGTCTCCACTCCACATCTTAAATAAGGGGTAAATTACGATCCATCGTTAATTAAAAGCGCTCATTCAAACACAATAACAATAGCTATATTTGTCGACTCCCCGTTAATGATGGACTAGCGAACATTTGGCTAAATGGCGCCAACACCTCTGTTTGCCTAATGCACAGATGGCTTGTTACGGTATGAGTAGGCCTACTGGATGATAAAAAATGACGTTAGTCCGCACACTGAAAACTCCTTAAAAAAAAGATTTGTTTGCCTTGTGACAAGTGCCTTGTCTTCTTGCTGTCTTCATGTCTGAAGAAGGGCATTCAGCCCGAAAGCGTCACATGTGGTGATTAAATCTTTTTTATAAGGATGTGTCTAACGCCATTTTTATTACTAATTTTGGGTCCAGCACCTGTTTGGATCCGGATGTGCACGTTTTTTGTATTTTTAGGCCTACTGGGTGGCCTTTCCCCCCGACAGTTGGAATTTGTTGTTGCCCGAGTGGCATAACCACGTGTCTTAATAATGTTGTTACCTTTGTGTGGACATTTTCTCTTTTAACAATAAACTACACATTTGAAATAATTGTAGGCCTATTTAATTAGTATTATTATTAATAATATAATTATTATTATTTAATAATGGTTGTAATATTATTACATTTGGTTTAAGCTGGATGAGAAAGATGTGACATAATTCTATAGCATTAAACAGCTGACAGGAGCAAAAATTAACCGTTCGGGAACAGTATTTTTTGTTCTAACGGTTGGGGCGTCAATTTATTGGTGGAACTCATAACCGGAAACGTTATAATTCCGTTTCTGTTCGGAACGAACCGATTGGGGAAAAAAATCGGTTCAAAGCCCTGGTTTATAATATATGGATACTGTGGATGGATATTCTATGGATAAACGGATATCTATGGATATTATCTATGATAATTTTAAGTAGCGTCAATCTAATGTCTAAATTCAACTCAATGAAGAAAAAACTATATTTCACCATGTGGGGCAGTTCCAATACAATGTTTTTCTCCAGTGGTGTAGATTGAAGGTCAGTATTGGTGTGATTGATCAGGATGAGGCCTGAAGGCTTTATCCATATGATCGATTAGTGGGAGTCCTGATTAATTGATCAGTATGATTTATGAGTGGGTGTCCTGATTGATATAAATATGCTCTTTTCCAGAATATTCTAAGCCTCTTGGAAGGAAGGATGATATCTTGATGTGGACCATTTTTCACACACACACACACACACACACACACACACACACACTTGTGCATAAACCCCACATCCCCACATTTGTCATCTGTAATCTTTATGTGAAACAGTTCCATTATGCCAGTGGGATCATATGCAGTAATTTTCCAAATAAAGCCCCAGATAAAGGTTGTCATTTAGACTCCAGTGATTCCCAATGGGCTGGCGAAGGGACTCCGAGATGGAAAAGGATTTCTGAACCACACAGCGCTGCAGGAAAAGGAAGTTCTAAGATCCTCTCAGTAGTCCAATCTATTGAAATTAAAAAGGAAGTTCTAAGATCCTCTCAGTAGTCCAATATATTGAAATAAAAGCACTGACGGGCCTGTTGCGTTACAACGGGACACAAGGGTTAGGGTTAGACAGAGGAGCTCAGCACACACACATTTAGTCCTGTCTCTCTCCCTGGTCAGATGTAAGGTCAGGCTGTTCCGTGAGTGTGTTACGGAGCAGGTGGTCAGGAGGTTCTGTTAGTGTGTTACGGAGCAGGTGATCCAGAGGTTCCGTTAGTGTGTTATGGAGCAGGTGATCCAGAGGTTCCGTTAGTGTGTTATGGAGCAGGTGATCCAGAGGTTCCGTTAGTGTGTTACGGAGCAGGTGGTCAGGAGGTTCTGTTAGTGTGTTACGGAGCAGGTGATCCAGAGGTTCCGTTAGTGTGTTATGGAGCAGGTGATCCAGAGGTTCCGTTAGTGTGTTATGGAGCAGGTGATCCAGAGGTTCCGTTAGTGTGTTATGGAGCAGGTGATCCAGAGGTTCCGTTAGTGTGTTACAGAGCAGGTGGTCATCTGGTTCCTTTAGTGTGTTACGGAGCAGGTGGTCAGGAGGTTCTGTTAGTGTGTTACGGAGCAGGTGGTCATGTGGTTCCGTTAGTGTGTTATGGAGCAGGTGATCCAGAGGTTCCGTTAGTGTGTTACGGAGCAGGTGATCCAGAGGTTCCGTTAGTGTGTTACGGAGCAGGTGATCATTTGGTTCCGTTAGTGTGTTACGGAGCAGGTGATCAGTCTGTGTTTCTCTGGAGGACTTGATCCAGAAGTTTCTATGAAACAAGAGTGGACACACACACACATACAGGAGTGGAAACCAACACACAGGAGTGTACACACACACACACAAACACACAGGAGTGTACACACATACACAAACACACACACACCAACACACACATACCAACATACACAGGAGTGTACACACAAACACACACACACCAACACACACAGGAGTGTACACACATACAGGAGTGGGCACACACACACACACATACACCCAGGAGTGAATGAAATCAGTCAGCAAAACCTGGGGTGCATTCAAGTATGTATTTATGTATGATGATGTGTGGGGGTGAGAATGCACTCTGTGACCATACCTTTTTGAAGACCTCTGCTCTGAGGCGGTTGGTCTGTGACATCACTCTCCTTTGTTCCTGCTGTCTCCTGTTGGCAACCTCTGGCAACCTGTTGTACATCCTACATACATACACACACACAGATACAGTATATGCAAGCACACACTCTAACACAATACCTTTTTTGCTCACCATGTAATGTGTGTGTGTGTTTGTGTGTGTGTGAGCGTGTTGGTCTTTGTAAGTGTGTGTTTGCGTTTGTATGTGAGTGTTAATGTATATTAGTGTGTATATTTGTATATGAGTGTGTGTGTGTTGATGTTTGTTAGCGTGTGTATGTGTGTGCAACTGTGCGCATGTGAGTTTGTGTGTCGATGTATGTTAGTGTGTATATTTGTGTGGCTGTTGATGTATGTTAGTGTATATTGTGTGAGTGTGTTGATGTACGTTGTATGTATATTTGTGTGTGTGTGTGTGTGTGTGTGTGTATGTTAGTGTGTTAATTTATGCTTACCGTCGAGATCGAAGCTGCATTTCCTTTCCAGAGATGGCTCTCTCTTGTGGTTTATAGAGATTATCTGTTTTACATACACACACACACACACACACACACACACACACACACACACACACACACACACACACTCAGAGATATCCAATCACAAGTACATGTGTTTTGAAGGGAATGGTAAATGCATGTGTGTGTGTGTGTGTGTGTGTGTGTGTGTGTGTGTGTGTGTGTGTGTACACGTGAATGATATTTGTGTTTGTGTGTGTGTTTATCTGTACAGAGATTGTGTTTGTGTAGAGGACACTGTGTGGTGTCTGTGTGCAGGTGTGTTTAAAGATAAATGGCATGCATTTGTGTGTGTGTTTTTGTGTCTGCACAGCAGCCTGGTCTGTGCGTGCGTGCATGCGTGTGTGTGTGCGCGCGCACTGTAGTACGTGTAGTTTAGTTTGGTGTGTGTAGCTGCTGAGCTGTGTGTGTGCAGTGTGTGTTTTGTGTGTGTGTCCAGTACTATACCACTTAAGGGGTGTGGTGTTGTGCAGTTCTGGCCTCTATGAACATGCCATGCCCCCCATGGGAGGGGCTTGTTGTAAAGGGCCCGCCTCTCCAGGACCCTCTGCTCCAATCGCTTCATTCGGCTCTGAGATCGACTTATGAAGTCTGGCCTGAACAGCTGTAGAGCCTCCTATACACACACACACACACACACATTCTTACCTCTAGGCTGAACTCTCTGTCACACATACACACACAGTCTCTATCTCTGTCACCCACACACTCTTTCTTTGTCACACACACTCATGCACACTCGCTGTCATGCACACACACACGCACACACTCTTTCTTTCTGACAGTCATATTCTTACCTGCAGGCTGAGGTTTCTATCTGAAGTTGGTCTGTGACGCTGAATGGTAGAAATTCTTTGTCCAGAATCCAACACTGCAGAAGGCAGACACACACACACACACACACATACATACACACACACACACACATGGGCACACACACACAGATATACAGTATACACTACTGTTGAGGGCGTTGGAATCACTGAGAAATGTCATACACTGTCTGCATTGAGGCTTGTGTGTGTGAGAGAGAGGGGACAATAGCCGTTTCCCAAAGTAAAGGAAGCATATGGTCGCAACGTCATCGAACTCTGCCGAGCCCTGTTCCAATGTCAAGAATACTCCGAAATTCGCTCTCTTCGTTCTGAGAATTTTCAAGGATCCATCTGTGGATCCTCAGGTGAACAAAAATACCCATAATCCTCTGCGTTGACATGCATCGGAGCAGCGGCATTGTCAAAACAGAAGCGTGCAGTTAAAAGCGGAAGTGCTCAGGCGGAACCTTGTAACCGCAGTAACGCACACGTCCACACTAGCTAGTCTGTTCCAAAGTAGAGTCTAGTAGAACACTAGGGAGGCCTCTAGCCTCATCTTCGTAGAACCCGACTCGCAAGGAAGCATTCTATCAAGGAAGCATTCTAGGAAGCATTCTATCAAGGTTCTAATCAATGCTTTATTTTGGGAAACAGCAATGTGTGTGTGTGTGTGTGTGTGTGTGTGTGATACCTTTTCTCCTCAAAGGCCACGTTTGTGTGAGAAGGCGGTGCGTGTGTGTGAATGGGAGGACGCTGATATGCCCAGGGACCTTTGGCATTTTTGGAGAACACACACACACATCTCTCTCTGTAGAAGGAAACAAAAACACGCACACACACATTAACACACACGTCATCCATCCCTCACACACACATATACATCTCTCTCTGTAGAAGGGGGGGCACACATGTATACACTCATTCAGTTTGTGTGTGTGTGTGTGTTCATGCATGCAGGGTTCCAACTGGCCTGTTTTGGAGAGAGAGTGTGAGTGTAGTTTTCCTACTGGTATGTGTTGCAGAGAGTGTGTGTGAGGTGTATAAAGCTCCTAGTGTGTGTGTGTGTGTGTTTAGGCTATATACTGGGCTGCACTGAAAAAAGAAAGTGTGTGTGTGTGTGTGTGTGTTTTTCTTACCGGTATGTATTTGAGAGTCAGTGAGGTCATCTGCAGGCATTTGGCGTCCAGGGTGGGATGAGGAGAGCGGCAACCTGCCCTGTCTGTGTGTGTGCTGCGTGTGTGTGTGTGTGTGCTGCGTCCTCCCCTGAGGGTGACTTGTGTGTGTGTGCTGCGTGTTGGAGTGCTGTGTGCGTGTGTACTCAGTGTGAGTGTGTTTCTGGTCCCTGTCCTGAGTCTGATGCTTGTGTGTTTGTTGTGTGTGTGTGTGGTGCACAGTCCTGACCCGTGAGTGCTGTGTGTGTGTGGGCTGGGTCCTCCCCTGAGGGTGACGTGTGTGTGTGTGGGCTGTTTGTGTGAGCCATCTCCCTGGCAATGTGTGTGTGTGGGATGGCCTGTAGAGTAGGCTCAGCACAGATGTGTGTGTGATTGGGTGTGTGTGTGATGTGTGTGTGACTGGGTGTGTGTGTGATGTGTGTGTGATTGGGTGTGTGTGTGATGTGTGTGTGACTGGGTGTGTGTGTGATGTGTGTGTGACTGTGTGTGATGTGTGTGTGACTGGGTGTGTGTGTGATGTGTGTTTGACTGGGTGTGAGCTCACACACACGGTCAGAGTTTGGGGTGTGTAGAGATGGCTGACGTTGACTGCTGAGATAAACAGGTGGACAGAGGAGTGGAAGCGCACCTGAGGTGTGTGTGTGTGAGATGGAGAGTCTGTGTGTGAATGCATGGTGAGGAAGAATCAGTGTGTGTGTGTGTGTATCTTCTGTCAGTGTGTGCTTATTTACTCCTGTGCTGAGTGTGTGTGACACTGACAAACAGAGATGTCCTCTCTTTATCCTCCCCTCTCTCTCTCTATCTCCTTTCTTCCTCCTCTCCCTCCTCTCTTCCCTCTCTCTCTATCTCCTCTCTTCCTCCTCTCCCTCCTCTCTATCTCCTCTCTTCCTCCTCTCCCTCCTCTCTTCCCTCTCTCTATCTCCTCTTCCTCCTCTCCCTCCTCTCTTCCCTCTCTCTATCTCCTCACAACCTCCTCTCCCTCCTCTCTTCCCTCTCTATCTCCTCACTCCCTCCTCTCTTCCCTCTCTCTCTATCTCCTCTCTTCCTCCTCTCCCTCCTCTCTCTATCTCCTCACTCCCTCCTCTCTTCCCTCTCTCTCTATCTCCTCTCTTCCTCCTCTCCCTCCTCTCTTCCCCTCTCTATCTCCTCACTCCCTCCTCTCTTCCCTCTCTATCTCTCTCTCTTCCTCCTCTCCCTCCTCTCTTCCCTCTCTATCTCCTCACTCCCTCCTCTCGTCCCTCTCTCTCTATCTCCTTTTCTTCCTCGTCTCTTCCCTCTCTCTTCTCAGCCAGAAAGGTGCTGATCTCCTGTAGGGAAGAGAGAAGCCGTATTACCAGTCATTGTAATCTCTTTGCACTCCTCACCATCAGCACAACCTCCACTGATGCCCACCTGTGCAGCGGGTCCGCCGCCTGGCACCGATTCCATTTGTCATTTTCCGTGGATGACAGCAAGGTGCTGTTGATCCTTCTGCAAAGCGTCCCAGGAAGGCGGCCTGGCCTGTTGAGCAGCATTGGCACAACACAATTTGTCCTGTTGAGCAGCATTGCTCATCTGTATGCAAATGATTCCGGTAATTGCGACATGATTTTCCAATTAATCTAATGCAGGCCGTGGGTCCGTGGGTGCACATCTCTTCCAACAACCATAAACCAAACAAAGGAAGGCTTTGGAGAAAGTTATCAACTGTTGGTGTCTCCGGTGGGAATTTAAGATTGCACTGAGTATTTTCAAATTTGAATTTCGAAATGCTTTCATTAGTAACATAAGTTTGTATGTGTTAAAGGTGCACTAAGCGATGCTACACGACATCACCTCACCATCTGCTATCTGCCTGTGCCCTGAATACACTGCAAAAAACACGTTCTCTGTGGACAGCCCATGCTCCAAAAACGGCAACATAAACAACTTAGTCCAGCCTGGACCATAAAACACAACAAACTGTTCCAGCCAATCTCTCGAGACAGACATTCTCCAGACATTCTCTCACCATAACACATACACTGATTTAACTCTAACCATAACACGTTACCTACACTGATACATTCTCTCACCATAACACGTTACCTACACTGATACATTCTTTCACCATAACACGTTACCTACACTGTCTCCATACATATGTTCCCCTCTCCATATCTGATACATCTTTTCACCATACCATCTCTCTCTCACCTACATAAACACAGAGATGTGAACTTTAGAACACACACACAGATGTTTAAACACAATCTAACTCACCTGATTGGGCCGGAATGCTTCACTGCTGTATCTGCTGCTGAAGCTTCCTTCAGGCTGCGTGTTCTCTCCACTGCGTGTGTGTGTGTGTGTGTGTGTGTGTGCAGTGCTGGTTTCAGGTTATGCCATCTCCATGAGAACACTCACTTATTCATGAGCTAGTACACTGTTTCACTGGTGTCACTATGGTTACAAGGCCACATTCCCTTAGATCAGGATTCCATTCGCTTATGTTCACTTAGCATACACTTATCCAAGGTGACATGATTCCTTTCCTCCTTAACCCACTCCTAGTCCACTAGGGCTGGTCCACTTCCCTACGCAACTAGTCCACGATGGTCATTCCACCCCATTCCCCATGTAGGAGTGTGTGTGTGTGAGAGAGAGAGAGAGAAATTCATACTTAAAGACTTAAATGTGCCAGCTATCTTGACTAGAAGTGTTTGTGTTTGTGTGTGTGTCAAGGTTAAGAGACTGTGGATTTGGATGTGTTTGTGTGTTTATGTGTACCTAGTTGTGATAGTAGTTGTGTGTGTGTGTGTGTGTGTGTTTGTGTGTGTCAAGGTGAAGAGACTGTGGATTTGGGTGTGTTTGTGTGTTTATGTGTGTGTGTGTGTGTAGTTGTGCTAGTAGCTGTGTGTGTGTGTGTGTGTGTGTGTGTGTGTGTGGAACATGGAAGTAGAGGTGTATGTCCCTGTGGATGTTTTTAATGGAACTGCAGTCTATTTCAGGAAATAATGCAGCTCAAGTACTCAAGTAAAGCTCAAGAGAAACACTTAAAAATCTCGCCACACACACACACACCTGATGTCACAAACCTGATTTAATATGGGATGTCTTTAAAGGATTACCTTAATCATGTTTCAGTGATGAATCAGCTTTGTAACATCATGGTAGAGTTAGACGCACACACACATACACACAGGTTTCAGATGAGGTAATGTTTACTTATGGACTAAATATAACAAGATCAGAGCAAAAGTGCGTAGAGACAGGACACAGTGCTGATGTAGAGACAGGACACAGTGCTGATGTGGAGCGTAGAGACAGGACACAGTGCTGATGTAGAGACAGGACACAGTGCTGATGTAGAGACAGGACACAGTGCTGATGTGGAGACAGGACACAGTGCTGATGTGGAGCATAGTAACAGGACACAGTGCTGATGAGGAGCGTAGTGACAGGACACAGTGCTGATGAGGAGCGTAGAGACAGGACACAGTGCTGATGTAGAGACAGGACACAGTGCTGATGTGGAGACAGGACACAGTGCTGATGTAGAGACAGGACACAGTGCTGATGTGGAGACAGGACACAGTGCTGATGTAGAGACAGGACACAGTGCTGATGTAGAGACAGGACACAGTGCTGATGTGCAGCGTAGAGACAGGACACAGTGCTGATGTAGAGACAGGACACAGTGCTGATGTGGAGACAGGACACAGTGCTGATGTGGAGACAGGACACAGTGCTGATGTAGAGACAGGACACAGTGCTGATGTGGAGACAGGACACAGTGCTGATGTAGAGACAGGACACAGTGCTGATGAGTAGCGTAGAGACAGGACACAGTGCTGATGTGGAGACAGGACACACTGCTGATGTGGAGACAGGACACACTGCTGATGTAGAGACAGGACACAGTGCTGATGTAGAGACAGGACACAGTGCTGATGTGGAGCGTAGAGACAGGACACAGTGCTGATGTGGAGCGTAGAGACAGGACACAGTGCTGATGTGGAGACAGGACACAGTGCTGATGTAGAGACAGGACACAGTGCTGATGTGGAGACAGGACACACTGCTGATGTGGAGACAGGACACAGTGCTGATGTGGAGCGTAGAGACAGGACACAGTGCTGATGTGGAGCGTAGAGACAGGACACAGTGCTGATGTGGAGACAGGACACAGTGCTGATGAGTAGCGTAGAGACAGGACACACTGCTGATGAGTAGCGTAGAGACAGGACACACTGCTGATGAGTAGCGTAGAGACAGGAATAGGAATTGCCACCATTTTTTCAAATAAATATAGTTGCACTAGAGTCAATTTTGATGACTTCTCTTCCTTTGCGTACATCACCGTCACTCTGAAGGCTGACCCAGCTATACTCTTATTGACCTTATACTACCCTCCTAAACTATGGACCCAGCTATACTCTTATTGACCTTATACTACCCTCCTAAACTATGGACCCAGCTATACTCTTATTGACCTTATACTACCCTCCTAAACTATGGACCCAGCTATACTCTTATTGACCTTATACTACCCTCCTAAACTATGGACCCAGCTATACTCTTATTGACCTTATACTACCCTCCTAAACTATGGACCCAGCTATACTCTTATTGACCTTATACTACCCACCTAAACTATGGACCCAGCTATACTCTTATTGACCTTATACTACCCTCCTAAACTATGGACTGGCTTTCTTGACCAGTTTCAGCATCACTAGCTATGATCGGATAATTGTAAATGGTGATTTCAATATTCATGTCAATAAGACGACTGATGCTTAAAGCCCGAACATTCCTCAATACTTTGGCCAGTTTAAAGCTAAAGCAGCTTGTTTAGGGGATATTTTCCTGAGCAAAATACTTGAAAAAGTTTGTAATCAGCTTAATACCTTCCTCAAAGAAAACAGTATTCTCAAAAAAAATTCCAATCAGGTTTTAGATCAAATCACAGCACAGAAATGATATATTATTTCTGTGGAGCCAGCTAACTCAGATGGCCTTTGCTCAAAAGTAACAAGCCTATAGGTGTCATTTTCTGTTCTGTTAATTACTTACAAAGCTCTGAACGGTATAGCACCTTCATATCTTTTATTATCTAATCAACCACAAAGGAACCTTAGATTTAGACCTTAGATAGACTGCATTCTGTGTATGAAAGGTGCTATACAAATAAAGGGCCATTCCTTACTGAGATAAGTATTTCTACTTATCTCAGTAAGGAAAATAAATCAAGAGTCTATGTTGAGTACAAATATGTCTTCTGAAGGCCTAGCCAAAAAAGCCCAGCTAAAAACTCTAATAAAACTTGTATCAACTTTGAGGGACAGCTATGACCATGCAGGATTATCCAGACCAAACATGACGATTTTGCTACATACTATTCTTATTTATGTACCAGCATGCAACATTTGAGCCTCCTACATGGTTTAGTTCTTGCGCTGTGGGCTTGTGAACTTTGACAAAAAAAAGAGGCCGACCAAAATCGACACCCCCCTCCCTCTGTAAAACTGGCCGTATCTTGGAAAGTATTGATCTTACCTAAGAGTAATTTTACAGTGTGTCTCCTGGGTAACATAGGTACACCTGGTAATTTTTTCAGAATTTTTTGAGACCTAAGTGCGTGGGCCCTGGTTCAATTGACGTGGAATGACCCTAAAGCTTATTATTATTATTAGTAGTAGTAGTATCAAAAGGCTGCTTCAGCCTTTAAAGCCTTTCTCTGACCATTAGGACTTTCTTCCATCAGGTGCCCAGAGGAATAGACAGTTCCCAGGTGTGTGTGTGTGTGTGTGTGTGTGAGAGAGAGTGTGTGTGAGAGTGTGTGTGTGTGAGTGTGTGTGTGTATGCGTGTGTGTGTGTGTGTGTGTGTGTGTGTGTGTGTGTGCTAGGCTATATAATACATCCACAACTAGCAAGCATTTACAGACAACACAGAAAGAGGTAAGACCTCCATGCACACACACACACACACACACACACAAGAAATTGAGGGCTGCTTGTATGTCTTCGACTGTATTGTTTTAATTCTAATCGGAATTGAGTATACTCTCTCCCTCTCTCTATAAGTTACTGCTCTGTAAGTCTCTTTCAGGAAAAGTAAGTGTGTGTGTATGTGTGAGAGAGAGAGAGATATATTCTATTTTCTTTTCTTTGGTGTTTGTAGGAAACCTTTTACTCAGCTTGTCCACACGTGTCAGGTACTGTTTGAATTGTAATTGAAATCTAAGTTATACTCTCTCCCTGTCTCTGTAAGTTACTGCTCTGTAAGCCTCTTTCAGGGAAACTAAGTGTGTGTGCGTATGCGTGTGTGAGAGAGAGATATTCTATTTGTTTTGATGGGTGTTTGTAGGAAGCCTTTTACTCAGCTTTTTCACACACGTGACAGACTGTGGTTTAGGTCACAGAACTGGTCAGGACAGGAGACATCTGGGTATGGTTGGCAAACCGTAATCATTGTTGACCATTTTGAAAAACATTGCTTTGTTGTTACATGTTTAGTCAATAATGCTTTAAGACATGGGACCCTTTTGAAAAAAACTAATGACAATTAGTTGTGTGTATTTGTGTCTGGTTGTGTGTTTCTGTGGCTGGGTGAGTGTATAAGTGTGTGCCTGTGTGTGGTGTGGTATGGTATGGAGTGTGTGTGTGTGTGTGTGTGTGATCTGTGTAACACACCTACTCCTCTAACAGTGACCTTACTCCAGTCTGTTTTAAACATGGGAACAATCCTGAGTGTATGCTCTCTCTCTCTCTCTCTCTCTCTGTGTGTGTGTGTGTGTGTTGCAGTGATGGAGCGAGGTAGGCTGCTGGTCGTGCTGATGCTGGTGTGTGTGTGTGAGGTGTGTGTGTGTCAGCATTGGTCATACGGCTGGCTCCCGGGAGGCAAGCGCAGCATAGGAGGGGAACTGGAGGCCACTTTCAGGGTAACAAAAACACACACACACACACACACACACACACACACACACACACACACACACACACACACACACACAATACCACACACATGTGTTCATTTTGACAATGTTTATGTGTGTATTCCATCATGTTTATTTAGTACTACAAATAACAAAATTAGTGTGTGTCTGTGTGTATGTGTTTGTAGATGATGAACGCTGGCGACACAATTATTCCTCTTGCAGATGAGCAATTACAACCCTATGAGGTCGTAAGTACACACACACATGCATACACTCCACACACATACACCATGCATACACACCACACACATACATACACACATACTTACATACATGTGTAAACGCAACAAATGCACCATCAAACTTACTCATTATCTGTGTGTGTGTGGTGTTTGTGTGTTTGTAGGTCAACGATGAATTGGAGGAGAATGCTGTCAGAAGAGGTCGAAGACCTTTAAGAAGAGTACTCCCAGACTAATGCACATGTACACACACACACACACACACACATACACACAACCCATACCTGAGTGCGCGCGCACACACACACACACACACACATACACACAACCCATACCTGAGTGCGCGCGCACACACACACACACACACACACACACACACACACACACACACACACATAAAGGTATTAACAGCATAATGAAGGCTCACACACCCACATGTTTAGATTAACAGTGTGATACACACACACACACACACACACACCTCTTTGCAATGATCCCAGCTCAGTGTGATGTAGTCTGGTAGGGCTCTGGTGAATAAATCTATCTTTGATTACAAACCAAATCCGTTGTTTATTTGAGTGGTTTTGATTTTGCTGAGGGGCGGCTTGTCTTTCCTGTGTATGACGGTTTCAGCAGTAAGCTGTTTTCCCCCACAGCATGTGGTGGATGCTATCTGGTATCTTTCCAACCTTTCAGATTTTTTTTTTTAGGCCAGTGGCCTGTCACACACACACACACACACACACACACACACACAGACAGACAGACCTGGGTCATAAACAATGCAGATATGTATGTGTTTCTGTGCGATGGGGGACAATGTAGGTTCTTTGCGCTGCATAAAGGGTCAGCATGCTCATTGCTCAGGTCTGTAAAGTAAACAGTCGTGGATTGCTAGCCATGCCAGCAAGTAGGTGTAGAAGTTAAAATGTGTATGTAATAACAATGTAATGCATGGAACAATAGTATCTGCATAAATGTTATATGGACTGCACTTTTTAGCGCTTTCCCACTCCTCTGAGTACTCGAAGCACTTTACAATTTCATGCCTCACATTCACCCATTCAAACACACACCAATGCCGGAGGCTGCCATGCAAGGTGCCAACTGCACATCAGGTCAGAACACAAGGGCACATGAACAATGGCTGAATTACAAAACAAAACACTACAAAAGTTCTCCACCCATATGTATTTACATAACATAACCAGAACTGAAATGAAAAAAATAACTGTTATTTTTGCTGAAATACACAGAGAACGAGCGGCCAATCACAGTTTAAACACGTCTGACACCCGTCATTGTGATAGGTTGGAAATCGTTCTGGAAACAGGAAGTGAGTTTCAATGTTGGTGAACATGCCTCCCCGTGCACGAACTCAGAAGAAGTTGTAAGTTTATTTATCCGTGTGCAGACTGTGTGTGACACTGACAAACGGAGATAAAGTTTGATAAAGAGATAAAGAACTCTCCTTGTGCGAGGATGTATCCAGCACTTTGACCGTTGTGTTACGTTCCTCTATGTGGAAACGTGACTCTTGCTCCTCGCAATATATTCAGATACATACATACACACACACACACACTTGCTCCTCGCGAAATCTCAAAACAGCGGCCAGCTGGCCTCACTCTTGCTGTTAAAACCCTTTTATCTTTAGCCTATTCATCTTAACGTCATTCAATTCGACCAAATGTTCACATTTTTAAATATGTTACCAACAGGCTAAATGGCTTTATTCACATTATTAGGAATGATAATATGATTGTTTGTGGGTTTGCACGTAGGGGCAGCATTTGTGAGCTGCAAACAGTGTCTCTGAAGAGTCCACTGGGTGTTATTCACATAAGCTGCTGCCGAGAAGGAATACACACCATCGAGCTCAAGCCAGACTAGTAAGACACACACACATTACCTTTCAATTGAGATGTTATTGGTAGCCTACACATAGAAGCAATCAGGAATGTGTTGGAATGCTTGTGTAGGCTACACTATTGGTGTATGTTAGTGTTATCCCTGCTGGGCATATAGATAAGAAGTACTAAGATCAGACCCGACTCAACATGTGTGTGTGTGTGTGTGTATGTGTTGGTCATGGCTTCCATAGACTAGTGAAATGCTTGACGTATCCGCAAATATATTTTGACTGTGTTGTGTGTTTGTGTGTGTGTGTGTGTGTGTTTGTGTGTGTAGCAAAGAGTGTGGGTGTGGGTGTGTGTGCGCAGATGATCAACTGAAGCTGTTCCCTGAGTGTGTGAGCTGCGTAGCATGGCTGAAGGCGTATTTCAAAGACCCAAACTCCACACACACCCTACCTCTGCCTTATATACACCATCCCATTCTACAGGGAGGTATGTACACACACACACACACACACACACACAGACACTCTATGGGGGGATATGTGCACACACACACACCCAACCTCTGCCTTCTATACACCACCATTCTACAGGGATGTGTACATACACACGCACACACACGCACACAACCTCTGCCTTCTATACACCACTATTCTACAGGGAGGTACACACACACTACCTCTGCCCTCTATACACCAACCCATTCTATAGGGAGGTACACACACACACGACCTTACTGTTACACATGGGTAGTATGAGTTGAATGTTGTCCTGGATAAAAGTGTTTGCCTGATAAATTAATGGAAATGTAATGTGTGTGTGTGTGTGTGTGTGTGTGTGTGTGTGCGTGCGTGCGTGTGCGTGCGTGCGTGCGTGCGCGTGCGTGCAGGGTCATGGACAGCGTGTGTATTGCGTACACTGCAGAGCAAAGTGTGTGTGGGTGAGGTGGTGTCGTATGCACACCTCGCCCAGCTGGCCGGAAGACCCAGGGCTGCACGCGCTGTTGGTGGAGCCATGCGCAAGAACCCGGTAAACACACACACACACACATACATACACATATACATACACACACAAACACAGGCATGCCCAGACGAAGACTGTTTTCTTCGATCTGTTGCTCTCTCTCACACACACACACATATACATACACACACACATACACACACACACACACAGACCCACAGTGTATGTTGTTCTGTCCCAGGTCCCTCTGCTGATTCCATGCCATCGAGTGTGTTTGAGCAGCGGAGTGGCGGGGCACTACATGGGTTGCCGTGGTGACCATCTCAAACTCTGGCTGTTGGAGCATGAGAAGAATAATACCTCACAGTGATATGCACATGTACACACACACATATTCACACATACACATACACATACACATACACATACACATACACATGTACATGTACAAGTGTGCGTTCATGGATGTGGTTTTGCACACACACATACCCGCAAGCATTCATGGATTCAACCACAGTTATTTTAGGTGAAATTGTTTTTTACACCACCAAGATTCAACCACAATTATATTTTTATGGTGAAATAGTTAATATGTTTTTTTTTTTTTTTTTACAAAATCCAGATTTAACCACAATTATATTTTTAGAATTGGTGTAGTTATGTTCAGTATGTTTATGTGATATCCATGCTCTTTTTGAACTGTGTGGCATAAATATATATTTTTGTTGTTCATTGTGATGTGTGTTTGAGTTGTTATTTTGAGTGAGAGTGAGGGTGAGTGTGGAAATTTAAGATGATGTCTATCCCTCTTTGTTATGTGTGTTTGATGTGTTATTTTGAGTGAGAGTGGACATTTAAGATTGTGTGTGTGTTTGTGTGTGTGTCTATCCCTCTTTGCATCCTAATCAGTCAGTGTTAGGACAACCAGAGTTCAGGATTGAGGTACAAGAGAATTAACTGAGGAAGATCTAGGAAACATACAATGTTCTGGCAAACATACAGGATTATGCCCAAAAAAAGTGTTTCGTGTAAGCATGAACATGTGCTAAATGTTTATAAATGTAGGCTGTGCCACATGTGCAAAATGATATAGGCACCTGGGGTTAGAGTCTAAATGTATGGTTAGAATTAGGTGTATATCTGGTTAGAATTAGGATGAATATCTCTGTTTGGGGTTAGAGTCTGTGGTTAGAGTAACCCGGTAAACACACACACACAAATACCAAACTGTTTGGGGTTAGAGTCTGTGGTTAGAGTAACCCAGTAAGCCCACATATACATATACACACAAACACAGGCATAAGCATTCATGGATTCAACCACAGTTATTTTAGGTGAAATTGTTTTTACACCACCAAGATTCAACCACAATTATATTTTTATGGTGAAATAGTTAATATGTTTTTTTTTACAAAATCCAGATTTAACCACAATTATATTTTTAGAATTGGTGTAGTTATGTTCAGTATGTTTATGTGATATCCATGCTCTTTTTGAACTGTGTGGCATAAAATATATATTTTTGTTGTTCATTGTGATGTGTGTTTGAGTTGTTATTTTGAGTGAGAGTGAGGGTGAGTGTGGAAATTTAAGATGATGTCTATCCCTCTTTGTTATGTGTGTTTGATGTGTTATTTTGAGTGAGAGTGGACATTTAAGATTGTGTGTGTGTTTGTGTGTATTGTCTATCCCTCTTTTGCATCCTAATCAGTCAGTGTTAGGACAACCAGAGTTCAGGATTGAGGTACAAGAGAATTAACTGAGGGAAGATCTAGGGAAACATACAATGTTCTGGCAAACATACAGGATTATGCCCAAAAAAAGTGTTTCGTGTAAGCATGAACATGTGCTAAATGTTTATAAATGTAGGCTGTGCCACATGTGCAAAATGATATAGGCACCTGGGGTTAGAGTCTAAATGTATGGTTAGAATTAGGTGTATATCTGGTTAGAATTAGGATGAATATCTCTGTTTGGGGTTAGAGTCTGTGGTTAGAGTAACCCGGTAAACACACACACACAAATACCAAACTGTTTGGGGTTAGAGTCTGTGGTTAGAGTAACCCAGTAAGCCCACATATACATATACACACAAACACAGGCATAGGGTGTAAGCTATATATTTGTGGGCTATGTCACCTGCCTTTCAGGCTTGTGGGCTTTGTGCTTGGAGGTAAACCCTGTTATGTGTCCCAAGTCGGACACCTGACCCCCGTTCTGGCCCTGGAGGATGGAGGCACAGAGCCTGACCATTTCCCAAATACAAATCCCTAACCCAAAATGTGTATATCTCTAAACATGCATTATATTTAGTTTGGTATTTGTGAGTTTATTTATGAATGAAGCCAGTCATTCAGAGTAGCCCTTGCAACACCAAATTGCGTCGTACAGCAGCACCTACTGAAGACGAGGGCGCACATCGCCATCTGGTGTCTACATTGACACACAACACTAAGTGACTAAAACAGCATGTCCCCATGTAAGGACTTTATCCAACAGACCTAACCGTAGTAAAACTGAATTTAGTGTCTTGTTTAGAATGTTTATTCAGCTTTAGGTCTGCATAAGGCACACAATTATTCTGAATGGATCTCTCTTCAAAACTATCTCAACATGTGTTGCGTTTTGACGTTTCAACTCCAAGTCACTAGGTGGCACCACCTCTGGGGTTCAACCGGAAGCTGCACACATCTCGCAACTTACTTCACCCTAACGGAAGGACTCGAGTAGAGGCCACATACATAAACATCTCCGCTTTAGTTTCATGGTAAAGTGCGCGTTTATGGGGGAAATCGAAACAGTTTCAGGATAACTACAAATTCAAACATCTCTAGTGTATTTCGACAACGGAAAGGTGAGTGAAACAGCAACATTTTCAGTGGACCGACTGGAATCTTGATATGAAAAAGATGCCGTTAGCCGTAGCTAGCAGCTAACGTAACCGACACAACATCGTTGCGTTGACGTAACGTTAGAGACGCTGCGGCCTGTAGTCCTCCTTTCACGGGAGAATCCATTGCCTTCTTTAACTAGCCGTGACGGTAGAACACCGTGGATTATTTCTCCCATTTTATGTCGTAAAGCAAACCGTTGAAATAATCTGCATTTAGCTGCGTAGACATAGTAAGCTAATGCTAACACCCCGAAGTATAACGTTAGCCATAACGGTAGTTGTCCTGTCTTAGCTTAACCATTGCAATGTTTTGAGTAAGGGGCTAGAGGCTAACTAAGGTTTGATTAACACGGTCAATTGAAGATAAGTAATGCTAGTTTATGTTGACAGGAGGGTAAGCACTAGTATTTTCTCGCTAATGTGGCTGTAGAGGATTAAACGTTAACGTTTGTTAAATGTCCCCGTAGCGTGTGATTGTGTTGATGACAGATTTTGAATGAGTACGTTCGTTTCACTGCTAAACCTGTTAGGATGTGCCTGAACACACAGTGCTTATGGTAATAATAATGTAACTTTATTGTAGTAGCAGGTCCCCCACGCTTATGTGACAACCCACCACTGTCTGAAACGGCTGGTTTAAGGTTTTCTGCACCAATCATTAGAACATTAACGTGTATTCGTAACCCAGCCGTTGGATGCAGGGTTTAGGAGTTCTGTGCTTCCAGGCATTACACGGGGAACACGTTTAGGAGTTGTTGTTTTATTTGTTTACATTTTTTACATCACTTCATGCTGGTGTCCTGTTGCTGTAGAGGACTGGTTCCACATGAGTCCCAGCAGGGCTGCCTTAGTGGTACAATCTCCTTCCTTACTTTGCACCTCTCTCCCTCCTGTGTGTGTGTGTTTGTATGTAGATGTCTGAGGATCTGGTGAAGCAGCTCAACAGCTATAAGGCCCAGCTGCAGCAGGTGGAGGCAGCCCTGAGCACTGACCAGGAGAATGAGGACCTGCTCAAACTACAGAAAGACCTGCAGGTACACACACACGTCTACCTAAAAGTTAGTTTTGACCCCTGCGTTCATGTTCTCGTTAATTGTTGAAGATGTGCACAGCCGTTGCATCAAAGAGACGCAGGCCCTGATGTGGAGGTTGTTAAAAGCAGGCATATCCCAGGTCCGAACGTTACTGTCTGTATGTGAGAAGGGATTGGATGATGATGATGATGATTATAATAATAATAATAATAATAATAATACGAATGAGAATGATGTTTACAGACTATGTATACTCACTGTCTGATTCCATTGCTGCTTTTAGGACCTGTAACGATCTCTACGTTCATTGAAGTTTGACCTGTGTGTGTGTGTGTGTGTGTGTGTGCATGCAGGAGGTGATAGAGCTGACCAAAGACCTGCTGAGCTCCCAGCCGGCCGAAGGAGGCTCCAGCACAAACAGCGCAGAGGCCAACACCAACACCGTCAGCTGGAGCGTCGGGGACAAGTGTATGGCCGTCTGGAGTCAGGACGGACAGTGAGTGTGTGTGTGTGTGTGTGTGTGTGTAGGTGGTATGAGACGGAGCTGGCCGAGGTGGTGGTCATGGACAACAACAGATGTTTCTGTAGCCTGAAGTGTGTGTGTAGATGCTATGAGGTATGAGTTGGAGCTGGAGGAGGTGGACAGTAGGTGTTTCTGTAGCCTAAGCTGTGTGCGTGTGTGCGTGCGTGTGTGTGTAGGTGGTATGAAGCAGAGCTGGAGGAGGTGGACGTTGAGAACGGCACGGCGGCGGTGACGTTCAGCGGCTACGGCAACGCAGAGGTAGTGCCCCTGAGTGGACTCAAACAGCCACACGAGGGACGCGGACCAGAGGACGAATCCAAATCCAAGAGCAGGTTGGACACTAACACAGTCATACACACACATAAACTAACTGTCATACACATTTACAGCACACACACACACACACACACACACACACAAACACGGACGAATCCAAATCCAAGAGCAGGTTGGACACTAACACAGTCATACACACACATAAACTAACTGTCATACACATTTACAGCACACACACACACACAAACACGGACGAATCCAAATCCAAGAGCAGGTTGGACACTAACACAGTCATACACACACATAAACTAACTCTTATACACATTTACAGCACACACACACACACACACACACGGACAAATCCAAATCCAAGAGCAGGTTGGACACTAACACAGTCATACACACACATAAACTAACTCATATACACATTTACAGCACACACACACACACACACACACACACACACACGGACGAATCCAAATCCAAGAGCAGGTTGGACACTAACACAGTCATACACACACATAAACTAACCCTTATACACATTTACAGCAAACACACACACACTAGACAAGCTAGAAGCCAGGATCACTGAGCAGGTGTGCAACGTTTAGGGGTCGTGCACCATGCAGGATGGACGAGCTAGAAGCCAGTATTCACACACACACACACACACACACACACATGATGGACGAGCTAGAAGCCAGTATTCACACACACACACATACACACACATGATGGACGAGCTAGAAGCCAGTATTCACACACACACATGATGGACGAGCTAGAAGCCAGTATTCACACACACACACACACGTAGGATGGACGAGCTAGAAGTCAGGATCACTGAGCAGGATGGACGAGCTAGAAGCCAGTATTCACACACAGACACACACACACACACATGATGGACGAGCTAGAAGCCGGGATCACTGAGCAGGTATGCCTCTGCAGGCATCAGACAATTTTGCTAAATTTCATAAATCAACAGGGCAACATCAACAGTAGCCAGACATGTTGACACTCCATATAGCCCATCCTAAATAATGATAAACATTACATAAATATGATTATGTGTGTGTGTGTGGGGGATGACAGTGTGTGTGTGTGTGTGATATTTGTATGTGTGGGGGGATGATTGTGTGTGATATTTGTATGTAAGTGCGTGTGGGGGAGGGGTGATTGTGTGTGTGTGATATTTGTATGTGTGTGTGCGTGTGTGGGGAGATGATAATGTATGTACTTGTATGTGTGCGTGTGTGGGGGGATGATTATGTATGTATGTGTATGTGTGATTTTAGTATGTGTGTGTGTGTGTGTATGGGGGTGATTGTGTAAGCGTGTGTGTATGTGTGATATTTGTATGTGTGTGTATGTGTGATATTTGTATGTGTGTGTGTGTGTGTGTGTGTGAGAGGGGATGATAATGTGTGTGTGTGTGTGCAGGAGGGAGATGATTCAAGAGCAGAGGGAGTACAAGAAGAAGAAGGCTCAGAAGAAGGTGCTGCGGATGAAGGAGATTGAACAGGAGCGCGAGCAGCAGAAGAGCAAGTGGCAGCAGTTCAACAACAAGGCCTACAGCAAGAACAAGAAGGGCCAGGTACACACACACACACACACACACACAACAACAAGGCCTACAGCAAGAACAAGAAGGGCCAGGTACACACACACACACACACACACACACACACCAAGACCTACAGCAAGAACAAGATGGGCCAGGTACACACACACACACACACCAAGACCTACAGCAAGAACAAGAAGGGCCAGGTACACACACACACACACACACACACACACACAACAAGGTCTACAGCAAGAACAAGAAGGGCCAGGTACACACACACACACACACACACCAAGACCTACAGCAAGAACAAGATGGGCCAGGTACACACACGCATACATACACAACAAGGCCTACAGCAAGAACAAGAAATGCCAGGTACACACACACACACACACACACACACACACACATACACACATACACACATACACACACAACAAGCCCTACAGCAAGAACAAGAAGGGCCAGGTACATACACACACACACACACACACATACACACATACACACATACACACACAACAAGCCCTACAGCAAGAACAAGAAGGGCCAGGTACACACACACACACACACACACACACACACACACACACACACACACACACACACACACATACACACATACACACACACAACAAGCCCTACAGCAAGAACAAGAAGGGCCAGGTACACTACACACACACACACACACACACATACACACACAACAAGCCCTACAGCAAGAACAAGAGGGGCCAGGTACATACACACACACACACACACACACACACACACACAACAACAAGCCCTACAGCAAGAACAAGAGGGGCCAGGTACATACACACAGAGCAAGAACAAGAACAAGAAGGGCCGTTATCGCTGTGGAACTCTTCTGTGCATGTGGATACCTGTTTAATTGCTTCTTCCTGTTTTATATGCATCTGTGCATGTGGATACCTGTTTAGTTGTTTATTTGCATCTGTGTGTGTGTGTGTGTGTGTGTGTGTGTTGCAGGTAAAGCGCAGTATCTTCGCCTCTCCTGAGAGTGTGAACGGAAAGGTTGGAGTAGGGACGTGTGGCATTGCAGACAAGCCCATGACGCAGTACCATGATACCTCCAAATACAACGTCCGGCACCTCATGCCCCAGTGATCATGTGTGTGTGTGTGTGGTTGAGTGAGCGTGTGTGTGTGTGTGTGGTTGAGTGAGAGTGTGTGTGTATGTGTATGTGTGCGGGTGTGAGTGAGTTAGTGAGAAAGACTGTTGATGTGTTTGACAGGTCATCAGTGCATATGTATAAATGTATGCGTGTGTGTGTGTACACGTGTTTACCTGTTGTGTAATAATGAGCATTTTATTTGCGTCTTAGATGACCTCTTCTGTTTTGGTTTTGTATATTTACATCTGGCACAGTAAATAAATGGTTTTGATGATGAGGAAGTACCGTGCTGATGTGGTTCTTTTCTCCTGTGCCCCAAATGGTGCCTGTTAGTGGAACAGTACATTCTTTTTTTATTCGTGTGTCTTTGTGCACTGACAGTCCACACAGTGAATACATGTTAGCACACTGGCATTGGGGCATGTCATGAGATGTACATTTAATTAATATTAAATTGTATACATTTCTATATAATATACATCTGTGAGTCTTGCGTGTCCTTAATTCATTTGGCTGATTCTTTTTCAAGCAATTTACAGATGTCAATGGCCAGTCTTCCGAACATGTTACATTTATATAGCGCTTTTCTCAATGTTACATTTATATAGCGCTTTTCTCAATGTTGCATTTATATAGTGCTTTTCTCGACACTCAAAGCGCTTCACCGGGAAGGGGGAACCTCACTAACCACCACCAATGTGTAGCACCACCTGAGTGATGATTAGGGGGCCAGGTTAAATGAGCCAATTACACTGGGGGTTGATCAGCAGGCCAGGTTAAATGAGCCAATTACACTGGGGGTTGATTAGCAGGCCAGGTTAAATGAGCCAATTACACTGGGGGTTGATTAGGGGGCCAGGTTAAATGACCCAATGACCCCGTGCCGCAACGGGCCACCACACTGGGATGATTAGGGGCCGTGGATTAATTGAGGGGGCCAGGTTAAATGAGCCAATTACACTGGGGGTTGATTAGGGGGCCAGGTTAAATGAGCCAATTACACTGGGGGTTGATTAGGGGGCCAGGTTGGGAATTTAGCCAGGACACCGGGGAACCCCCCTACTCTGATATGTGCCATGGGATCTTTAAAGACTACAGTGAGTCTGGACCTCGGTTTACGTCTCATCCGTGTAACAATCTGTAACAACAGATGTATGTTGTTGTATTTGAATATTCAATTAGAAAATCAATACATTGAATTAGAATTAGAGCAATAGATTAAATGAAACCACAAACTCCTGAAATAGACAGCATATTACAGTTTAATTTAACTGCTTACACACAAAAATGTTCCATGTCACAAGATTTCTGAAACCTGTCACTCAAATAGCAAAATCCCACACTAAATTGTAAAATAATTCTCAATTTTAGTCACACTTCTCAATTTATTAAAACACTTTTTACAAAACATAAATAGTTCACTTTCCAATACAATTTGGTTGGGATTTGAGTTGCTGTGAGGCTGGATATAGTCAGAGGCTTTAATGGGTCATGGAAAATGGTCAGTTTTGTACTTATGATGCGATTCCACACTGGAATGCTGAATTGGTGATGCACTGAACCCCTACACTACACTACACAGCAAAGATTCTAGAGCGGAGCGCTCCGCTCTAGAATCTTTGCTCCCCAGTAAAGTGCTGTTCTTGTGATGCACTGTAGGCCTCTCCCTGCACTATTTTACACAGTGAAGTGTCTGGTGAAAGTCTACTCTGTGAATCTCTCTGGATAAGAGCTGAACACCTAAATATAAATATGTGTCACAGTAGCCAGCTGATTCGGTAGCTGTGCAGTGTGCAAGTAAACCTCCCTACTGACCCCTTAACATAGACGCTAGCACCCATGGGCCTTAGCATCCTTGCCATAGACTGTATATAGTCTATGGGCCTCCTTGCTAGCAACAGACGCTAGCACCCATGGGCTTTAGCGTTGTTACTAGCATGCCCACCTGCCAGTCAGAGATGTGTTAGCGACAGATGATAACATCCATGGGCCTCCTTGCTAGCGACAGACGCTAGCATCCATGGGCTTTAGCATCCTTGCCATAGACTGTATATAGTCTATGGTCCTTGCTAGCATGCCCACCTGCCAGTCAAAGATGTGTTAGCGACAGATGATAACATCCATGGGCCTCCTTGGGATTCAGCCTCCTTGCTAGCATGCACACCTGCCAGTCAGAGGGCCTGCTAGTTGCGGGTTCAAATCCGGCCAGGTGCAGGGCTGTGCAACGTGTTCGAGTCAACATAACACAAGTTACATACACATGCACACACTACTGTGACACAAAGGAAGCAAAACAACATGGAGGACTACGTAGGGTTAGTAGACATCATGTGGCACAAGGCCAGAGGGAGTGTTCTTTCCAGTTTGTGACAGAATGCTAGCCTAGAAATCTAGACGCGCCCCTAGCGGCAGCAAATTAAATTTGCTGCCAGGGCTAGTCTAGCAACTCTCCGTTGGCTTGTGAGCTCCAGAAATCGAAACTTAATCAGGTCATTGAAATCGTGTACAGAGTCGTTTGGTGGGCTTAACATAATGATTGATGGCAGAATTGCAACGGTTTAGCTTGAATTCCCTGCTACTTGAAAACAAATATCCTATTGCGTGCAGAGGGAATTTGAAAGGCAACTGATTATCCCGCCCCTCGGACTGAGCACTGCGAACCCACATTTTAATGTGGGTCTGGCTCGCCAGGCTAACAGAATGCTGGAGGAGCCTGCAGAAAGTTTTTTCTGGAGTTGAGGGATAGGCTTGATGGGCATCCAGGCAGAGTGACCACTGCTGGACTCAACAGCATCTCACTGGTCTCACTGCAGGGTGACCACCATCGAGACTATTTCCTCACAACATTACAGGACCACCTACAACCTGAAGACTACTGTCGGTCATTCAGAGAAAAAAATAAAAATAAAAGTACCCAGCATTCAAAGTGTCTTTTCCTGTTTGGGTGGTGGTGATATGTTTATCTCCTGGCCTTCCCTCATGCTTCTCTGACCATTCACCTTCCAGAGCCATATTGCTTTAAGTATAAGTATATATACTTTTCTGATCCCGTGAGGGAAATTTGGTCTCTGCATTTAACCCAATCGGTGAATTAGTGAAACACAAAGAGCACACAGTGTACTCACAGTGAGGTGAAGCACACACTAATCCCGGCGCAGTGAGCTGCCTGCTACAACGGTGGCGCTCGGGGAGCAGTGAGGGGTTAGGTGCCTTGCTCAAGGACACTTTAGCTGCGGCCCACTGGTCGGGGCTCGAACCAGCAACCTTCCGGTTACAAGTCCAGAGTGCTAACCAGTGGGCCACGGCTGCCTACAATGCTGCCTTTTTAGTGCCTGTGTTTGGACTTTCACTCTGAGTATACTGTATGTGCTTGGCTTTTACTTTGAGTATACTGTATGTGTTTGGGCTCTCACTCTGAGTAATTATTACATTTTAGTAGCCTGGGTGCCATTCCGAACTTAGTCCCGTCCACAACATTTGAGGTCGGGAAGTTCGGTCTGGCATTGTTCCATTGTGGTGGAAGTATGCTCGCCCTATATCGGGCGGACCAATCAAATCAGGCTTTACGATGATGGACAGGTGAGCAACAGCGCCTGGTCTATCACGTCATCTGAGCACGCTTTGATTAGGCTTATGTTTGAAAACAAAAACGCTGTGGCTAGAAGGATACATGGCTTTTAAGACCCCATATGGAAAATTCATATTATTTAATGAGGTTGATGTTCCCTCGTTCGTTTGAAATCTCTGATTGACCACCTGTTCGAGGGATTTGCGACAGCCTTTCCCAGCTGTTTAACATGTTTGTAGCATATCACTGTTCAACAGAATTATTTTTTAAAACGGAGGGGATATAGAAGAAGAAGGATGGTTCGTGTGTTTTCTTCCTACACCTCACGGTAAGTTATTTTGTTGCTCTGATTGGTTAGGTCTATCTAATTGAGTGCAGACTCATCAGACTCATATTCTGACTAGAATTGAGTATGACTACGTCAGGCTAACATTTTAGTTGACATCTCCACAAACAAGCTTGTACATCAGTTGTCCAAAATGGCAGTGGACGCCATGGGTGCATTTTCTAGTTCTAACATAGCCCAGACCAAACAAAAACAATAATGGCAAATAAATATGTTTGGGCATTCAGGGGACTAATAGCACATATATTTAGATAATTATTATGCATAGCAAAGGCATTCAATTTCACTCCTGCCTGTTCAAACTGGAACCCCTGAAACATCCGATTGAAATAGCACAGGTCTAAAGCTAGCCAGACTCTGTGGGACAGAGTGTAGTCTATGGGCAATTCCATGGAAAATTACGTTTTTTGTAACATTCATAACACCAATAACATGTGAATGATTACATGAAATTTGAGCATTTGCTATTTTTGGCTGAAGAATGTACATGAGAAAAAATGCACAAAAAAATAATGTTATCATTCACATCATACAAATACCAAGGCATTTCACTGGCGTTATGGATGTGACAAAAAGTACATTTTCCGCGGAATTGCCCCTATGGCTATGGCAGTTAGTGGGCACAGAGCAGTATAGTGGGTAAAACTCACTCTCAGACACCTAAAGAGAGGGGGTTACTGGACTAAATGGAACAGGTTTAGTGACCAAAGCTAGCGCCCATGGGTTTTAGCCTCTTTACTAGCACTTCCACTTCCCATGTCTGAAATTGTAGAGTTGAGTCCAATGCCGACTACTAGACTATATGCTGCTGTCTACAATTGACACTTGTAATAACATCAATAATACACATATTTTTTGTGACCAGTTCAACATAAAGAGTCAGGATCTACAGTATGATTACTCTAGGATGTTTGTATGTTATACTATATGCATAGGCTAAACATCTAGCCTGGCAATGCTAACTGATAGTCTGTAGTCTTAGTCTAGTCTAGATCTTTGTCTCTCACTAACACACATTCACACACTAGCAGTACATTCACAAACTTCAGTTAAATGTGTTAACACTGTCTTAACAGTGTCTTATGTCTTTCACCCTCCATGGGCCAACGTCATGCGTTACCACACTGAATTGTGGGAGTGTAACGTTGTGTTGCTTGCAGCAAAAGATGAAAAAAAAATTCAAACGGCATCGCAAGCGTCAGCCAATCAAATGCAAATGAGCAAAGATGGCTCTCAACATTAATCAAGATGGCGAACTGAGTTTAGTCAGAGCCAGCTTACGACGAGCCTGTTCACTTCCTATTCCCTCCCGTTGTATTGAAACTGGTTTCAGTTCTAGTACTAGGGGGTGCGAGTGCAAAATGAATGGGGTCTATGGGACTAGATGCTTAAATTTACTTTTGTTCACTTGCTGATTGGACAGTGAAGCTCCATAGGCTTACTGCAGCCAGTTTTGGAAACAGAAAGTGATCTGATAGTGAAAGCTCTCCCCATTTATTAAAAATTCTCTGGTTTAGTAGATTGTCCTATATGGATAAAGATGGCCATATATGGATAAAGCTCATTTGTTTGGCTTTTTTATACAATGATTTAAATATTAGCAAGAAATAAACAAAGTACACTCTAAAAAGCCCTTATTGTAACCCCAAAACACATTTGAAATGATGTGTGAGCCAACTATCTAACATTAGCAAGTTAGCAAGCTAACTACCCTCCACTGCCCGCTAGCAGCGCTGTCTGTCTTGGTGACCCTTCAATCTCGCTTCAAGGCAGTCACACCCTGAATGTCAGGAAAGCCCATCAGCAAGCACAGGTAGCATGTGACTGTACCGTAAGACATCAAGCAGCCTGGTGAATGTTATTTTACAGGACAGCTGGAACACACTGAGACACCAAACCCCAAATTCCTCATTTAGACTGCCCTTTGCACTGCACCCCAGCCTCAAGCAGGGTAGCAGCTCCACTAAAACTAACTGCTGAACTAAAACAAAATGTCTATTATCTACTTTAGGTACAAACATTCAGTAGGAACAAAAACAATGACAACCCATGATTTCAAATTAGTGTTCTAACTAGCAACTATACTGACTGAGTAGACATACAGGATTTTACGTTAGCTTGCCTTTGCAGGATAGCGTTGTTTAGCCACCAGTTGGCATGCTAGTTCGAAACTGCACTGATTCTCATTGCGTTGGTCCCCACTGAAAGTTTGTACCTAAAAACATACAAATATGGCCCAGGTTGCAAAATCATAGATTTCTTCTTCAACATCAGTCAATTAACCTTGAACTACGTTATCTAATATCGACATTAACCCCATGTGTGTGTAATTATATAATTGTTCCCATTATTGAAGAGTGGATTCTGATGTCCTGTCAGACATCTTTCTTCCTGGTCCTCCTGAAGAAGGAGGTGGTGAAGAACTTCTTCTTCTTCTTGGAACGTTTGGAGTGGTTGTCGGGGAGAGCAGTTGTCTCTGTGGTTGGGGTGGTCGTCTGCTCATTACTTTCAAGGGGCTGTGGTGTTGTCTTGTCAATGGTGACTTCCAGGTCCACGCTGAGGTATGTGATGCTCTCACTAAGGTCCTCTTCAAGGTCGGCCAGAGGTGGCATTCCCTCTAAACACACACACAACGAAGCAATTCAACATCTGTAGAGGTACTAGACAAATCAGATACAACACAATTATATTTTACTTCACATACTGTAACACATACAACTTAACATGTACACACCACACTGCGTGCAATCATACAAATTCACATGTATCATAACTGTTAATTTAACGTTATGAAAGAATATTAATCATACAAAACAACAGAACAATTAGACAGGATGAATGCTCATAGCTAATGGTTGCAGGCAGCATACACTTAATGGTGTAGTGGAAGCTAATAGCTAATGGTTACAGCATACACTCCACTATCATTAAAGGTGCCACGTGTAATGTCTGCCAAAAAATCAATTCATACTCCACATTCCATTAAAGATGGGGGGCAGTATACCTCCAGAAAGTGAGTTGGTCTACCCTAGAGTAACAACCGAGAAACGTGTATTGCAGTTTGGTTGGCGGTTATATTGCCCACATACCGCCTCCCATGGCCGAAACTGGTATTATGACACCTGTCGGGCTGTGGCTAGTAATTTAGCATACTAAGTCAGGTTGATATCTCTGCAGCCTATCAAGGCGTAGTGGAAGCTAATAGCTAATGGATATAGCATACACTCCACTATCATTAATGGCGTAGTGGAAGCTAATAGCTAATGGATATAGCATACACTCCACTATCATTAATGGTGTAGTGGAAGCTAATAGCTAATGGATACAGCATACACTCCACTATCATTAATGGCGTAGTGGAAGCTAATAGCTAATGGATATAGCATACACTCCACTATCATTAATTGTGTAGGATATAGCATACACTCCACTATCATTAATGGTATAGTGGAAGCTAACAGCTAATGGATACAACTGAAGTAGTGGTTATGAGTGTGCGTCTGTGTTAGTGGTTGACTGTGTCTGAAGTAGTAGTTAGCGGTTATCAGTGTGTGTCAGCGGTTATGAGTGTGTGTTTGAGTGTGTGTGTGTGTGTGCATCTTACCCTCCTTGACAGGGCTGTTGAGTGGAGAGAGAGACAGTGAGAGTGTTGACCCATCAAATGTGCTGATCTCTTCAGCCTCTGTTGCGTCATCGCCATCTATATAGTACAAAAGAGTCAATATAGGCCATGGATCTACACAGTACAAAAGAGTCAATATAGGCCATGGGGCCATGTGTGTGTTAAGGCTGTTACATGCTTCTGTGGCAACTCCATGGCGTCACCGGCACTCCTACACCGTTGTGACCCTTTTATGGTTCTGCGTCGGGTTGCTGCATCGGGTTAGTGTTTTGGTGTGTGGGTGTCGTGTGTGTGTGTGTGTGTGTGTGTTACTGTTTTGATGTGATATGTGTTTTCTCTTGTAGTGTTTTAGAGTTTGTGTGTACAGTATTAGTGTTTTGGTGTGATGTGTATGTTGTTTTGGTGTGATGTGTGTGTGTGAGTTTGTGTGTGTGTGTGTGTGTGTGATGTGTGTGTGTGTGTGTGTGTGTGTGTGTATGTGTGTGGTTGTGTGTGTTATGGATTTCTACCTTGCTGACTTTGATTCTGTTCTACTAGGCTTTTGTATTCCTCCAGGTCAGCATCTGATTGGCTGAAGGGGTTTGGTGGGAGGGGCTCAGCAGATTCATCCTCATAAATGAAAGCCTGTGTAGAAACAGCAGGTCACCTAGGCAACATCACATGACATGGCGTGATGACTGTGTGGTTCTGAGTGACCACACAAGGACTTACCGGTCCTGGTTTCTGATCAGGCGGAACTCCAGCCAACAGCTGAGACCGGGGTCCTGCAGTCATAACATCCACCCAGTGCTGATCTCGGATCTAACACACACACACACACACAGACACACACACATTATTAGCATACACACACTCCCTCTCTGGGCAGCTAAAACTACGGTCCTGCAGCCATAACATCCACCCAGCGCTGATCTTCGATCTAACATACACACACACACACACACACATACACACACGCACACACACATACAGTGGGTCCCAGTTAAAAATTGACACTTCATTCACGATCATGGTGATTCAAGCAGCTGGGTTAAATGTAAGTAAAACTGCAGCCGCTTGGGGGCAGCATAGTCTGCTGTATGCCTCCACGGTCGAACCAGACGGCGCGATTCGACAGCAAGGGCTGTGATTGGCCGAAGTTTTCAGTCGTTTCTCTGTGTTTTTAGCAGCCCCTGCAACATGCTAGTCCACTGTAGCCTAAGCTTTGTACATAATGTTAAACATAGTTTTGGATTCAGTGGCAAGATTTCTTTATTGTACAGTGCCTGTCTCTCAGTAATGTTTTAAAATGAGAGCTTCGTCAGCTGGCAGTAGGCTACTTTGTCGGTAGTCATGAGAAGTTCGCTTGCTAATAGAACATAAATATGCTGCCCAGAAACCTTGTGAATAGTTCTGATTTTTTTTACTACACTAACGAGGTTGAAATATAGACTTTGCCTACAGCATCTCCTTAACAGTAATGTTAACAAAATGACAGCATTCATATGACAAAGAAAAACGAATTCGGTCACTCAAGACTGTGCCACAGCAACCAGTGTAGGCTACAGTCCTACCCAATAGGCCTACTCGAAGCAGATAGCGTTGTCTGACGGTCGAGTGGGTTAATGCACGTATTTCCAGAACAGGTCTGCAACTTTCAGGCAGTTCTGAGTTCGAATCTAGGCAGGAGCAGAGCCATATAAAGGCTTAGGCCTATTGTTATAATTTTTTGCAAGGTGTTGCTCCTGGCAATACTTGTTTATAAGACGTTTGGTGATTAATTGATAGCTGTTTTTGGGACACGTTAAACGCTCTTTATAATGGATCACGGGGAGTAAACGATTGTTACGCTGTTACAACTGTAGGCTACAGTACAATGATTGCAATACAAAAATATGCGCGTGTTAGTTTAGTTCATTTTGTGATGTTTTGCACTTTTGCCTCATGTGTTTTCAGGTTTGAGGGCTTTTTTGGCAAGATTGACCTTGGTTAGACTCTGCATATTATTTGTTATTTCTCCGTATGGAAAATAAAGTCAATTTTCGACACACGTCTGTTATTAGTTCAATAACAAGTGTTGCTTGTTAAAACATGTGACTAGTGAAACTCAAATGATTTTAGCCAAAAGCCACAAAATGTTAGAGAGAAGGAGAGACGCCGGTGCAGCTCTTTAGTAAAAGGTGCAGAACATTATTAAACTTTGACTAACGTTTCGATGTTCGTTAGTCAAAAACATCGACACATCGAAACGTTAGTCAAAGTTTAATAATGTTCTGCACCTTTTACTGAAGAATAAAGAAAATTAAGAAGACATCTGAGCTGCACCGGCGTCTCTCGCACGGGCCCGTACGATGATTTTGAACGGCCCGCACGTCAGTCCCTCAACAACGAGAGAAAACTTCCCTTGTGTGTGTGTAATGTGTATCACACCAAATTGGCTCACCATACCTTCCCAACTATGCACAGTATCCCATTAGCTGCATTCCATCAGGCTATTTACAAT
The DNA here is from genome assembly GCF_017589495.1 of Alosa alosa. Lineage (NCBI taxonomy): Eukaryota > Metazoa > Chordata > Actinopteri > Clupeiformes > Clupeidae > Alosa > Alosa alosa. The sequence continues at coordinate 3,688,810 of NC_063206.1, read as the reverse complement.
TTTCTATCACAGAAGTTAGTGAACACGTTATCAAAATTAACGTGTACACATTTTGTTTGAGCAGGAGACAGAATACGCGACGAGGCAACAACTAGGCTACTTGTTGTTTTCTTTTACTCGGCTATCTATATATGGTTATCAGCACACAATGTTGGGCTAATTCACTAGTTATGGATATCACAAGTTTAAACAACTAAAACAGAAAAGGATGGAGGCAGCCAAGCTAGAGGAGTTATTCCAGATGGGCAAGAACAAGGTAGGCAATTGGTGTGCTTGTCAGAACGTTAGATTACAGCTGTTTAAAGCCAGACGCCACCGTGACGCTAGAACAAAACTAAAGGTAACTTTAGCTATAGGGCTGTATCAATTTGTCCAAATGAATAGGTCATCGTAGACGTTGTTGTTGTATTATTGCATGTGGATATTGTTATGTTATGTAGGCTACCTTTTTTGCAATGCACGGACCTAAAACCGAGAAACGGACAAATATTGTAGGGCCTACACGCGTGAATTTGTTTTTGCGGGGGTGGGTGGGTGTACGTACCAGCTCTCTCTCTCTCTCAACACACACACACACACACACACACAGTACCTTTCTTAGCCACAGTTAATTTTAGTGGTGATATGTGTTATGGACATTGTTATGCACATTATTGACTGCAGTTTATTCTCATCAATGTCAGTCCATGAATGCATATTGATCAGTTGTTAACTAATACTGTAGGCATAGAAGTTGCATTTGAAAATGTTACTGTTATAGGCTGTTTTTTTTTTTTATTTCAGCCACACTGTGCTCAAAAATAAAAGAAAAAACACTTGTTGCTTTGATATCTTTTTCGTTGTCGTTTGAACGTCGGCAAGCAGGCATGTTGCGGTTGCAATTTAAGTGAAATTTCTACAGTAGGCCTACAACATGCAACATGCTTGTTAGGCTGGGCTACTGTCAATGTACTTGTACAGGTAAATGTTCAACAATTGCTGGTGTACAGGCTATAATCAATTAGCTAAATCATTTGTCTAGCTGTTAAAAATCGTGCTACATTCAAACGCAAAAAGGTGCTTTGATATCTTATTCGCTTTTGAACGGCAAAGCAGGCATGCTGCGCGGTTGCAATGAATGAGGATAATTGGTTTTATCTGCGGATTTTATTTTTTTGCATTATTTTGAATATGAATCGCCTCCAGTCTCAACAGCACGCACTTTTCCACACGCCAAGTTCTAACACACATAGGCCTTTCCCCTCTCGCTTTCTCTCTCTCCATCCCTGCACACGGTGCTTTCTTGCTGCACCATCTTACAACAATTGCATCTACATTTTCATATTAGAATGTTTTGTCAAGTGTAAGCTTAAACTACCGTGATCAATTTAGTTCCCGCGGCCCCGCTGAAAGTCTCATGCTTTATCGCTACACTATCAAATCTATAAGTAACCGTGACAAATAGGGTATAAGATATATAAACTCACGCTATTGTATTATCATATATGTTTGGTAATGGCTCAGCTTTCTCTGATTGTTCTACTGACTTGGAAACTGCATCATAGAAGCAGTAAGTCAGATCGCATCAAAAATAGTAGAGGCAGAACTCCAAAGTGACACCTTGTGGTTGTTTGTGTCAACTGCAGTTTGTGCCATTTCTGCTGAGAATATGGGGTGCGTGATTCCTGAAGGAACCCGTCCAAACTTAACTGGGACCCACTGTACACACACATACACACACGCGCACACACATACACACACACGCACACACACGCACACACATAATAGTATCCCATTAGCATCCTCACCTTGTTCCTGATCTGTAGGACCTCAGAAGGGTTGGTGTTGAGGGGCACAAACTGGTTGGGGTGGACAATGCGGATTGGAGTCCCTCTACAGCTGCTGGGGTCATCAGCCCTCTTCCACTGCAACCATACACACACACACACACACACACACCAGAATACACACACACACACACGCACACACAACATATCAGCAACCACACACACACACACAATGTATCAGCAACCACACACGCACACACACACACACACAACATATCAGCAACCACACACACACACACCAGAATACACACACACACACACCACGTATCAGCAACCACACACAAACACACATCATATATCAGCACACACATCACATATCAGCATGCACAGGTGTGGGATAAAGTGTGTGTGTGTAGTACCGTGGTGCGGGTTGTCTGTGGTTCAGTGAGCTTCAGGTAGCTGTTTGGTGACGTTAGCCACAGTGCTCTCTCCCGATGCTGCTGATCCAATCCCTCTTCTGGTCCCCATGGAAACATCATCTCCATGTCCCGACCCCTGGATGTCACGGTTGCGGGAATCTCCACGGCGCTTCGGCTCCGTGGCATCTCCTTGACCACGGGGTGCCGGTAGGTGTAGCCTGTCCGGTAACCCTAGCAACATGGACCAGAGTGTCCATAAGTTCTGATACTGTACGTAACTGTCTGCAGTCCTCCCGTAACAGCCAGGCTACACCAGACAGGCAAGCGTAGCGCAGCATTTGGAATATATGCTGTAACCATTAGCTATTAGCTTCCACTACTACACCATTAATGATAGTGGAGTGTATGCTGTAACCATTAGCTATTAGCTTCCACTACTACACCATTAATGATAGTGGAGTGTATGCTGTAACCATTAGCTATTAGCTTCCACTACTACACCATTAATGATAGTGGAGTGTATGCTGCCTGCAACCATTAGCTGGAAGATGGAACTGGCTATATCAGAAGGGACAGTGGTATGTGGTCAGTGGTATTAAAAACATAGACCCATCTTCTATTTGTACATTTAGCGCAGCACCTTTGCTCTGCAGAAGCTCTGCTTGAGTTGTGCTTCAGTCTGGTGAAGCCTGGCTGCAACAGTCATCTTTTCTCCATTGCAACTACAGTAACTAAGCAATCTGTCAATTCTTTTCTAGAACACATCCTCTCTAGTCTGATTGGGTAAAATGTGAAGCCTGAGGGTTGCTATGGTAACATACCAGGCTGTCGAGCATCCTCATAAGGGCCTCAAATTCCGCCTCTCCTGTCTTCCAGACAGGTGACGCGTCACCAGTGGAGGCGAGGGAGTCCGCAGGGGTGTGTGTGTTTGGAGGTGTGTGTGTGTCTGGTTTATACTCCTTTCTGTCCAGTAGCAGCAGCTTGTCAACTCCACCAGCACAGGCCAAGGCATTCACCTGTTCATTTACACACACACACACACACACACACACACAGTTAGTGCATCTGTGGTTGTGACCGACTGTAAACTGCCAACGGTATCTGGGTGAGAGATACAGCCCCCCCCCCCACACACACACACACACAGGTAGGGGTACCACCCAAATCACTTTCTTCCTCTCTCTCTCTCTATCACACACACACACACGCGCACACACACACACACACACACACATACATACATACACATACATACACACACACACACACACACACACACACACACAGCTAGGGGTACCACCCAAATCACTTTCTCCCTCTCTCTCTCTCTATCACACACACACACACACATACATCCATACACATACACACACACACACACATACACACACACACACACACACACACACACAGCTAGGGGTACCCCCCAAATCTGTTCATCTCTCTTTATCACACAGACACAGGGTTAGGGGTCTCACCTGAGTCTCTCTCTCACTCTCACACACACACACACACACACACACACAAAGGGGTTAGTTACCTCTTACCTGAGTCTCGCAGGCTTGCTGGCAGCGGTAGATGTTATGAAAGGCCTCCTCAGGAGTCACCCCCAATGCAAACACACCGTGCCCCCTCAGCACCAGCAACTGATGTACAAGCACACACACACACACACACACACACACACATACACACACACACACACACACACACACACACACATACATACATACACACACACACACACACACACAGATAGTTTTATTAGAACTGTCACACAATAAACATTTTTACTTCTGCTACTTGCTCAAACTGAGTATTTGGCTAATTGTAGGCTAGTGGTGCTGTTTGAGTGCTACCTTTGCAGTTGGTCCGAGGGCCCTCTGAAGCTCCTCTCTCTCGTCCACATCATTTCCTACGAAGCTGAAATACGACACCTCCCCTAGAAGCAGAGCATCATGGGAAATGGGCAGGATTCCACACTTCATGGATGAGACCTGACACAAACACAAGACAACACAAGACTGTTAACACAGTGTGAGTGCACTTACAGCAGTAGTGGCAGGAGTGTGTGTGTGTCACTGTGTTTGTGTGTGTGTGTGTGTGTGTGTGTGTACTTACAGCAGCAGTGGCAGGAGTGTTGGTGTGTGTCACTGTGTGTGTGTGTGTGTGTGTGTGTGTGTGTGTGTGTGTGTACTTACAGCAGCAGTGGCAGGAGTGTGTGTGTGTCACTGTGTTTATGTGTGTGTGTGTACTTACAGCAGCAATGGCAGGAGTGTGGGTGTGTGTCACTGTGTGTGTATGTATGCATGTGTGTATACTTACAGCAGCAGTGGATGGAGTGTGGTGTGTGTGTGTGTGTGTACTTACAGCAGCAGTGGATGGAGTGTGTATGTGCGTGTGTGTGTGTGTGTACTTACAGCAGCAGTGGATGGAGTGTGTGTGTGTATGACACAACGGATTTCAGGCCGGCAGGAGTAGATGTGTGTGTGTAGCTGGAGTTCTGAAGCCAGAACAGCCTCGCCTGAAGAGCCGCAGTCCAACACACACCCCGACAGATCCACTTTTACCTGAAACACACACACACACACACACACACATTAGCATCCACACATACACACACACACACACTGATCTAGTGTTAATTTCGTCAGACGAGACGAGAGGAAATATGTTCGTCAACGACCTTTTTTTTCATGACTAAGGCAGACGATGTGAGGCGGCAGTAATGTCCTGAAACACTGACTAAGACTATCTTAAGATGCATTATTGTTGACCTAAAAAAGATGAGACTAAAATGTTTTGCATGAAAGAAAAACTAAGATAAAATCTCTTCATTTTAGCTCTACAAAATGAGAAGACAGAATATCTAACTGTTATGTTTTCAAAATATTCTAATGAGTTCATAATTAACAGCTTTCCTGTAGGCTAGTCTACGTGCTGTTGCTGCAACATGAAACTACATGGAACAAGAACACTGAGATTTCTGCCAGAGTTAGCAAGCTAACTACCCAAGCTTTATGCCACAATGCTACATACCCAGAAGTTGAAGCTTCTCTCATACAAATTAACATCCCCCAGAATGTCCCATACCTAAAAAATGTTTCATCATGTAATGTCAACTATTTAACTAATTAGACTGATGATGCAAAGTTTGCTAGCAAGTAAGCTAATATGGGAAGTTCAAGCAAGCAAAGTTAGCTATGGCTAAGATGGAGACTCTGTGTGTTGGGTTTACGATATCGCCATCTAGTGAGGGAGTAAAACATTAATACTTATTCAATGACAGTGTTTCTCAAACTTTTCAGTTTCAGGACCACTTAACTAACCCTAGCTAAAAAAAAGATCAGACCTATTTCAACAGTAGCCTATAATTAGTCTACACAATAGGCCTACTCACTGAACCACCTTGCTTATTGTCTTTGCACTTTGCTTATTGTGTGGATTCATACTGTATGATTTTCATACTGTATGGCATATCTTACATAGACAGTGTTGCAGAACTGTTTTTACATACAAGTTGGTTCAATATTGCAAACAACTCATCTATATTATATTTTGCCACGCCTGCTCAAGGACCACTTGGGATAGCTGCGGGGACCACCAGTGATTCCCGACCACACTTTGAGAAACACTGGTCTACTTATCATGACAGTAGTCCAGTTAAATCTTTTACTGTCTATGGTCAAATCCCAGCCGACTATAACTGTAGCTCGACTTACCTGTGCATGTAAACATACTGACTGACTCAGAATGAGTAATTATAACAGACAAGTAGCCCTGTGGACACACAATATTGTTGGAAAATTGAGATGTGTGAAACACTATTTGACTCAAATGGTAATCAGAAATAATTTGTTATAAAAAAAAGACTAAAATGTGTTGACTAAAACTGACTAAGACTAAGATACCTTTTTTAGCTTTCTTTGACTAAAACTAGACTAAAATGAGGAGACTTTGAATCCACTCAAAAACTTGACTAACAAAAATGATATTTGAATGACTAAATATGACAAAGACTAAAAAGGACATTTCGTCACAAGACTAAGACTAAGACTAAATTAAAAATAGGTGACAAAATTAACACTACGACTGTTCCACTTTTACCTGAAACACACACACACGCACATATTAGCATCCACACACACACACACACACACCCTGATATATCCACTTTTACCTGAAACACACACATTAGCATCCACACACACACACTCAACACACTCACACTCACAGCCGACAGATCCACTTTTACCTGAAAAACACACACACACACACACTCTGACAGATCCACTTTTACCTGAAACACACACACACACACACACACACACACACACACTCTGACAGATCCACTTTTGCCTGACACACACACACACACACACACACAACACATCATACATCAGCATACACATGCAGACACATGTTTGAGCATACAAACACATCAACGCATACACACAAACACACACACACACACATCAACACACACACATCAACACATACACAAGACACAGACACACACACACACACATCAACACATATACAAGACACAGACACACAGACAGACACACACACACACACACACACACAGGTGCGTACCAGACTGGCTCCTGTGGCCTCAGAGAAAGAGAGTCCCAGGGGCAGGGTTAGGAGCTGATCCACCCCCTTACTGACGCGCATCTGAGAACAGAGAGAGAGAGAGAGGTTAGAGCTGACACACACACACACACACACACACAGGTTAGAGCTGACACACACACACACACACACACAGAGAGAGGGGTTAGAGCTGATACATACACACACACACGCACGCACAGACACACACACACACAAAGGGGTTAGAGCTGATACACACACACACACACTCACACACACACACACAGAGAGGGGTTAGAGCTGATACACACACAACAACACTCTCTCACAGGGGGGTTAGAGCTGATACACACACAGACACACACACACACACACACACACAAAGGGGTTAGAGCTGATACACACACACACACACACACACACACACAGAGAGGGGTTAGAGCTGATACATAAACACACACACGCACGCACAGACACACACACACACACACAAAGGGTTAGAGCTGATACACACACACACACACAGACTCTCTCTCTCACACACACACACACAGAGGGGTTAGAGCTGATACATACACACACACACACACACACTCTCACAGGGGGGTTAGAGCTGATACACACACACACACACACACACAGGGGGTTAGAGCTGATACACACACACACACACACACACACACACACACACACACACACACACACGGGTTAGAGCTGATACACACACAGACACACACACACACACACACACACACACACACACAGGGGGTTAGAGCTGATACACACACAGACACACACACACACACACACACACACAGGGGGGTTAGAGCTGATACACACACACACACACAGGGGGGTTAGAGCTGATACACACACACACACACAGAGGGGTTAGAGCTGATACACACACACACACACACACGCAGAGGGGTTAGAGCTGATACATACACACACACACACACAGAGGGGTTAGAGCTGATACACACACACACACACACACAGAGGGGTTAGAGCTGATACACACACACACACACACACACACACAGGGGTTAGAGCTCTGATGCACACACACACACACACACTTTAGGTAGATGCCACCACATTGTTTGGGCCTAGACTCAAATGATCTGGATCTGTGTGTTGCTAGCGGAGCATCAGCTTCTCTACGCTCTGGGTGATGCACAGCCCAGCTAGTCATGTGACTCAAGAAGTGACCACTCACAAGGCCCTTTCACACTGGCAAAATCGCCGCGATTTTATGTAGAATCGCGGAACGACTGTCCCTTTCACATAGACCGATGAACTAAGGGAAAGTGTCTCGCCAAATTTACTACCAAGCCCCCTAGACATTTTGCCGAGTTTTTCTGTTCCGCCACCAGTGTGAATGGGTCAAGGCGGAAGGGGAATCTGGGCAGGCATTTCAATGCTATGTCCAGCCCACCACAGGAGATTGCAAATAAATCTAACTGATCAAAAGCAGCAATCGGCAGAGACAGCACATTATGTCAATCTATAAATTCACAAAGTCTCCAGTCATTCAATGCCTGCTAGGAGTTGATGTAGCTTTGAATGCAATCAGTTGCCATAATAGGCCATCTTAAAATCCAGCGATAAAACAAAGCATGAACTCATGAGCTGTCTGTCTGCCCTATATGTATATCCTCTGATTGTAGGCTAATGCTTATCTAGGCATCTAGGGAAAGTTCGCTAAGCATTCCACCAAGATGAATGGGTAGGGAGGCAAAAAAAAAAAAAAAAAAAAAAATATGATTAAATTAAAGTTACTTTTCTCAACCGCTTACACACAACAACTAACCACTAACATCGTTTAAAGGCTGAGAAAAAGCTCTTCGTGTGATACATGTGATGTCTGTGATGAATAGGCTACTTCGCAAGCAGTTGAGCAAATTTGGGTGGGACAGAAATACCTTTACAGAGCAGCAGTTCTGGCCATATCGGCTCTGGCTCACATTACAGCTTTAAATGCATTATCGCTTCACTACCCAACGTGCAAACAAGAACGAAAAGAAAAAAGAAACAATGTGCTTATGTCGCGATTTCCCAGAGAAAATACAGCTATGGTAACCTAACAATTAGGATTTGCTTTGGCTACACTGCTGTTTGGTTGTCCCAAACTTTGTTTGTTGAGATGTCCATTCTCTTTGCCCTAGGCTATCATTTGTGCGCGAAGCATGTTTCAATTAAGACAGTACACAAGCTATTTGTATTATTGTAATATTGAACGATTTCATGAATAAATTGTACGCACAGTACATTGTACGGCCAAGGCAAGGGGCAACTCTTCTCTTCAATTTCCCTTCCAAATTACGTTTTATTGTCTGAAGACATCTATCGCAAGAATTTAACATTCTAACAGCAACAGCAAAGCAAATGCAAGCTAGTCGGTTCTCCCGCCATGGTTTTTGAAATCACACACCTGCTGTAGGCCTATCTAAAAGCCCACGTACATATGGCCTACGACTATCACTCTACACGCCCCCTGTTGCACGTCACAATTTAATTTACTATAGCTGATCCTGCCTCCTGGCTCCCCAAAATGCCGCATCATGTGAACAGATCAGCAGGCCGGCAAATTTTCACCTCGCTTTCAGACACAAAAAGACGGCAAAAAGACGTCCGCTCTTCCCGCAAATTTAGCGTGATCTCTGTGTGAAAAGGCCTACAGTCACAGCTCAGTGTGTGTGTGTGTGTGCATGCACATGACATACAGTGATGTGTGGTGTGTGTGTGTGTGTGTGTGTGTGTGTGTGTGCGTGCACATGACTTACAGTGGTGTGTGTGTGTGTGTGTGTGTGTGCGTGCACATGACTTACAGTGGTGTGTGTGTGTGTGTGCATGCACATGACTTACAGTGGTGTGTGTGTGTGTGTGTGTGCGTGCACATGACTTACAGTGGTGTGTGTGTGAGACGGGCTGGACCATCCATACAGGTGGAGTAGTCTGTGGAGAGATGCCAATTTGCAACGATTCTGTCGCTCCAGACGAGAGTAACCATAGCAACCTGCTTGGTATAGATCATTCACTACACACACTGCATTCTGGCCTTCAATCAAACACAAACAGGCTCACACATACACACACACACACCACATTTATTAATGTATTATACACCCACACACACCTCAAACCCAGATCTGTGATGACCACTCATTGTGTATGTGTGTGTGTGTGTATGTGTTCTGAGGCTGCAGCAGGGTGTGTGTGTGTGTGTGTGTGTGTCAGACTGCAGCAGGAAATTCCTCATTGCAGACAGACATTCCATTAGAGTTCCATTAGACCCATAGACCATCCATTTCCATGACACCCACACATGGGAATGTGAGTTAGTAAGTGAGTGTTTGTGTGTGTATGTTATGTGTGTATGAATGTGTGTGTGTGTGTGTGTGTGTGTGTGTGTGTGGGAAAGTTATGTGTGTATGAACATGTGTGTGTGTGTGTATGTGTGCATAAACATGTGTGTTGAATGTGAGAGACTCACTCTGAGAGTGGATGAGATCTGTGATGTTAGTGAGAAACTCACTGCTCTTGTTCAGGTGACCAACTACCCCCTCCAGCTCAGCCTTAAAAGCCTGCAAAATGCACACACACACACACGAACACACACACACACACACACACAGTGAGAATGCTCCTTTGTTGGTTTCTCTAGTGTTTCCATGGTGATGTGCTTATGTAAGTTCTCATCAGAATTTGTTTGTCCCTAACTCACACACACACACTCTCGAACACACAATATACACAGACACACACACACACTCTCTCTCTCTCTCAGGCACTCAAATACCCATCTGACATGAAGTCTCTTCTCTACTCTCAGCTATGTGGGCATCCTCAGGTCCAAGTGTGTGTGTGTGTGTGATGATGCTAAGGCTAAATAAGCTATTGTGTCTGATGTGTGTGTGGGAGGAGAGTACATCCAGGGCTGTGTAAGGTGTGTGTGTGTGTGTGTGTGTGTAAGTTGAACTTGTGTAACTGCAGGGCTGTGTGTGTGTGTGTGTGTGAGAGAGAGAGAGAGAGTGAGAGATTGTGTGTGGGGGTGGATGGTTATATAAGACAGAAACCAGTGAAGTACGCGTGGGCTGGTTTTCACAGCTTCCTCGAGCCAGAGAGCAGCTATCCAGCCCCTTAAGGCGTCAGTCCCCGCCCCAACTCATCCTAACAACCCCCACCCCAACCCCCCCTTAAGGCGTCAGTCCCCGCCCCAACTCATCCTAACAACGCCAACCTCCCCCAACCCCCTTAAGGCGCCAGTCCCCGCCCCAACTCATCCTAACAACCCCCAACCCCCCCTTAAGGCGTCAGTCTTGTAACTCATCCTAACAACCCCCAACCCCCCATCCTCAAGCGCTCCACAAATAGCCGTGGACATGAGTGTGCTGTCACTTGCCACGCACATCAGCACAGACATTTTTAACCAAAGATTCTAGAATAGAGCTCTGTTCTAGAATCTTCGTTTTTAACTGACATGCACTGGATAATAAATATAAACAATGGATTTTGCTGAGCGGCGCCAACAAACAAAGAACTGAATCATAATCGACATGACGGCAGCAGCGAAGTTTGAAAACAATGAAATGTAACGTAATTGAATGTTGAAAGAGGACCGCACTCATATCTTTGCCTGTGTGTGCAGCGCTTCGAAAATCCTAAGATGCCAGCAGTCACTTGCTGTAGAACTGCGGCACTTAAACCAGAAGTTTCCCAATTTCTACATTTTAGCTTTATCATGACTGCTGTGCAACAACATACTACTGTGACATGTTTAAATGACGACGCAAATGGACGACAGAGACAGTGATCAAAGTGAACTTTGAAACAAACAAGAATCTTTGCTTACAAACTGGGTTCACAATGACAAGAAACAGACAACATTACAGCATGTGAACAAGCAGTAGGAGACATGAGGGATGAGATACACAGAACTTAAGTAAGACCACAAGGCACAGGCGAACATAAGGCAGGAACCAGTAACACTAATAATCAGGAACATGATCTTCACACACACAGCGACACAGGGTACGCATCTTGGCCCAGGACGCTGACCCCCAAAAAAAAAAGAAAAAAAGAACGGTTGCATGGCTACCCTACACATAGAGGTGTTTCAAGATTTTTAACATTTCTGAGATGAGGGAGATTTCACCCCCGTGAATTTTTTTTTAATTCTGGCTGTTAAACACACAATTTTAACGCAATTTGGGTGGGACAGAAATACCTTTACAGAGCAAGCAGCTCTGGCCATATCGGCTCTGGCTCACGTGACGTGAACATTGCCTTAAATGCATTACGGATTTGCTTACACTGCTGTTTGCTTGTCCCAAACATTGAGATGATCCATACTCTAGCATCAACTGAATCTTATCAATCTTGAAACCCGAATTACGATGTTCCAAACAGAGTGACTATAGGATGCAATGCCTAATCTCACTGCCCTCAGCATAACTGTTAAGAACAGTGCGCCTTTTACTGTTAAGCACCTGAATGTAACGTTGTTTTTAAGCGCCAGAACTGCTCATCATGTCGTGACAAAGTTTACACCAATCATTTTCTTCTATAGTATCCTTATGTTGAGATGTCCATTCTCTTTGCCCTAAACATAGACTATCATTTGTGCGCGAAGCATGTTTCAATTAAGACAGTACACAAGCTATTTTTATTGTTGTAATATTGAATGATTTTCAAGAATAAAGCGGTGAAAAATTGTACGCACAGTGCGTACAGGATTACGCCTGGCGGCGCCACTGCACACACACACACACACACACACACACGCGCGCGCGTGTCACATGCGCACTGCCTGGTTGGAGGGATTAAAGTAACACTAATAATCAGGAACAGGAGAGGAGGTGAAGACACAGGCACAAGCAACAACAGAAGCACATGGCAAAGATGAACAAAGAAGCACATGGAACAGGACAAAGGAAGTAAACAAAGGGCAACAGGAAGTAGACAAAGGCCAAAAGTAAACAAAGGAAAGGGCAACAGGAAGTAGACAAAGGCCAAAAGTAAACAAAGGAAAGGGCAACAGGAAGTAACATGGGGAGCAAACACGATGGAATACAAAATGACAATACAGACAGAGAAACTGGACAAGACCCAGACAACTATTGTACCGGGCTGTGTGTGTGTGTGTGTGTGGACAACTATTGTACCGGGCTGTGTGTGTGTGTGTGTGTGGACAACTATTGTACCGGGCTGTGTGTGTGTGTGTGTGGGCATACTGGTTATCGGGGTAGTGTGTGTGTGTGTGTGTGTGTGTGTGTGTGAGCGCGTGTGTACGGGGCTTGGGGGAGTGTGTGTGTGTGTGTGTGTGTGTGTGTGTGCGTACCGGGCTGTGGGGGGAGTGTGTGTGTGTGTGTGTGTGTGTGTGTGTGCGTACCGGGCTGTGGGGGGAGTGTGTAACTGTCCTCTGCTCCACATCGCCTTGCAGGTCAGGAGACCAGGCTGTGCTTCTGTTGCATTCTGGGTTGCTGTTGGCATGGCAACCCTGATGGCTGAGATCCAGTGTGGAGGGCACCTGTGGCCTCTCTTGAATCACACACACACTCATCAGCACACACACACTCACACTAACTCACTCTCTGCCAGACACACACACTCTTCTGGTACTCCAGTGTGTCAGGTGAAGCCTGTAAAGATAAGACAACGGCTTAGAGATTCATATATACCCACACACACACTTTGCCTCTCTCTCACACACCCACACTCTCAAACACTTAACTCACAGAAACTATTTCTACATATTTTTAATTAACTTATTTAATTCAGACCCCGTTATGCGACCCCCGATCAGAGTAATATATGGACATTGTGGAATAGTGCCCTCTTAGGCCTGATGGTAAATTGACCCTTACTGTGATACGTCCATTTAACAATGACGTGGCGAAGTTGTATTTTATTTATTTGTTTATTTAATAGGACAGTGCTTCATTAACAGACAAGCTGTAAATAAACCGGAGTTGGAAAGATGATGTGATCAAAACGGCAATGCTGCTTTGCGATTGTTGGGCTTTTATTTTGACAAGTTGTTGTCGTTCTGTCTTCCACATTCATGAAAGGTTTGGTATGAATGTTGAGTCATGTCTCAGTCATGAATGCTTTATGTGCAGTTTATGACAGCTGCTATGAATGTGTTATGAACTCACCCGTCAAGTAAAGTGTTACCCAACTTTCTTTCAGCTACAGTATATGAACTGGCGCAGTGGGGGAGGTGCTAGCCCATGTAAAACCTTGTAGATCAGGCAAGCATCAGTGAAATGTTTAAAATGATCAAAGTTAAATAAATTATATTTCTGAGTTCTGCGTATGGCTGTGAGCTGCAGTTAGGCTACGCCTACAGCTAATTCATACCATTGTCTGTGGTAATCACTATGTTAAGGTGTTTAATTGTCCTGTAAAAATTAGGATAATTATCTTATTAAGGCTAATATGTCTAATGCTAAGCTTAGCTAAGGGCTAGACGGCAAGCTATACTTACTGAAGCTATGCTGTTTTACACATGTAGCAGCTATGGATTGATATGTATGTTTGGTGTAAGGGAGAAATAAATATACAGTATGTTAAAGGGAATCAGTAATAGTGAGATGGATGTAAAGCAGGCTAATTGTAGCCTGATATGTAGATTGGTAATGTAGATTGGTAATGTAGCATGCTAATGTATTTGCTGTTTCACTGGGAGCGTACCTATGTTCCCCGGGTCCTATGTTCCCCAGGTCCTATGTTCCCCGTTTTGTATGGGACCGGGGAACATAGGACCCTTTTTTTAAAACCATAACCCTAACCCTAACCATGAGCTTTTATTTTTTGCAGTGTCGTGTCGATTTTCAAAGGTTGTTTTCATGAATTTTACACTTTTGATTTTAGCACTTATAGCACTTTTGATTTTTAGCACTTGTAGCACTTTTCCTGGTTTTAGTCTACCCCTTACCCCCAGCCCCAATTCTTGCACTTACCTGTTTCTTTTGCTTTTAGCCCCAGCTTTAACCCCACCCAGCTGCTTGGCCTAACCCCAACCCCTTAACCTAACCTCCAGCCACTTGGCTAAATTCCTACCCCAGCCCCCATCCCTTAGCCTAACCCCAACCCCCATCCCTTAACCTAACCTCCAGCCACTTGGCTAAATTCCAACCCCAACCCCTTAGCCTAACCCCAACCCCCACCCCTAGGCCAACCCCAGCCCCCACATCAACGCCTACAACTAACCCTAACCCTCAGGCTAATCTCAACCCCCTAGGCCAACTCCAGCCCCCTACCCCTTATCCTAACCAGTCCCTTGGCCTAAACCCAACCCCTCATCTTAACCCTTTATTTATCAATTATTTATTTATCAAGTATTTATTTATTAATTATTTATTCATCAATTATTTATTTATTTTTCTTCTTTTGTTTCTTCCCCCTTTTCAAATATACATAGTTTCCTGATTAAATATTTCTCTATTTATATATTATTTTATTTCTAGACAGTTGACCTTTTCCTACCCTTATTCCCCTCCTTGTTGGTGTGGTTGGATCCAATCGGCCAGTGCACTCACAGTCACCCACTCCACCAAATATCATGTTCCCCTAACCTAACCATGAGCGGGGAACATAGGACCCTTTTTTAAAACCATAACTATAACCCTAACCCTAACCATGAGCGGGGAACATAGGATCCTTTTTTAAAACCATAACTATAACCCTAACCCTAACCACGAGCAGGGAACATAGGACCCTTTTTTAAAACCATAACTATAACCCTAACCCCGAGCGGGGAACATAGGACCCTTTTTTAAAACCATAACTATAACCCTAACCCCGAGTGGGGAACATAGGACCCTTTTTTAAAACCATAACTATAACCCTAACCCTAACCACGAGCGGGGAACATAGGACCCTTTTTTAAAACCCTAACCATAACCCCGAGCGGGGAACATAGGACCCGGTGAACATAGGTGTGACCCCGTTTCACTAGTGATGCTGTTACTAGTGTTAATACTGTAGCTAGGCTCTTTGCTGACCTTGCCCTTAAGAGCATACTGTAATGGCATTCTGTATTAACCTTCTGTACTAACATTGTATTGTGTATTATGCTTATGCAGTGTTTAGTAAGCATTGTATTGTGTATTATGCTTATGCAGTGTTTAGTAAGCATTGTATTGTGTATTATGCTTATGCAGTGTTTAGTAAGCATTGTATTGTGTATTATGCTTATGCAGTGTTTAGTAAGCATTTACCCCTTATTCTGCTGATTTTGTGAAACCACACATCTTCACACATCTTCACACACACACCCATAGCGTCACATGCACATTGCCTGGTTGGAAGCATTAATATAAAGGTGCAGTCAGGGATTTTTCGTGATTTCAAGCCCATGGCATTTTTTTGTCAGTCACATTCAGCAACCATCTCCTCATGACCGCTACCTGCCAATTCTCTGGGAATAGTGAAGGCAGGGGTGAGCTACCTCTCTGGGAATAGTGAAGGCAGGGGTGAGCTACCTCTCTCGCATGTTTCGTTTGGTACTTAGTTAAAATATAATGTACATTTATTTTTACAAACAAACGTGACTCCCTGCGCAATACCTGACTCCGCCTTTAAGAATGGATAAAGACAAATTGAGTTGAAAAGACGTCTGGCCTGCATTTTTACCGATACTTACGCAGTGATTAGATACCAGTAATACCAGCAACAAAGCCCACTCCAATTTATCCCCTAGTGTTCCTCTCAAATGCACTTTCACAACATTACAGACAGCTCTACCTGTGTTTCACAAGGCTGGTATACTACATAGCTAAACATATGTATCACACACACACCAACCAACACGCCACACACACACACCAACACATCACACACTTACCAACACACACACACCACACAATTACCAACACGCACACACACCAACACTCACACACCAACCAACACATCACACACTTACCAACACATCACACACACACTTATCAACTCTCACACACCAACATTCACATACTTACCAACACAAACACACACACACACATACCAATACATCACATGCTTACAAACAAATCACACTCTTACCAATACATCAGACACAAATACATCACACACTAAGACATCACACACACACACACACAAATACATCACACACACACTAAGACATCACACACACACTAAGACATCACACACTTACACACTCAGCCAACACGTGCACATCTGAGCACAAACCTTAGTCCCTTCCAAAGTCCACTCTCAGGGGCTGCAATAAAATCCGTCCTAAGTGACATATACTGTAACAGAAGACCAAAGTGATGGTTCTGTATTTAGACACTGAGTGCAATCTCTCCTGTTTCTCTATCGCCCAGGCTCTCTCTCTCTCGCCCACTCTCTCCCTCTAACCCTTCACTCTCTCCCTCTCTCCACCAGTCCACTCTCTCTCCCTCTCTCTACGCCTGCACCCTCTCCCTCTCTCCACCAGTCCACTCTCTCTCTCCCTCTCTCTACCCCTTCACTCTCTCCCTCTCTCTACGCCTGCACCCTCTCCCTCTCTCCACCAGTCCACTCTCTCTCTCCCTCTCTCTACCCCTTCTTCTCTCTCTCCCTCTCTCTACGCCTGCACCCTCTCCCTCTCTCCACCAGTCCACTCTCTCTCTCCCTCTCTCTACCCCTTCACTCTCTCTCCCTCTCTCCACGCCTGCACTCTCTCCCTCTCTCCACCAGTCCACTCTCTCTCTCCCTCTCTCCACGCCTGCCAAAGTCCACTCTCAGCTGCGCTGCACAAACCCACTCAAGTGACATCACACACACACACACATACCAATACATCACATGCTTACAAACAAATCACACTCTTACCAATACATCAGACACAAATACATCACACACACTAAGACATCACACACACACACACATACCAATACATCACATGCTTACAAACAAATCACACTCTTACCAATACATCAGACACAAATACATCACACACTAAGACATCACACACACACACACACACATACCAATACATCACATGCTTACAAACAAATCACACTCTTACCAATACATCAGACACAAATACATCACACACTAAGACATCACACACACACACACATACCAATACATCACATGCTTACAAACAAATCACACTCTTACCAATACATCAGACACAAATACATCACACACACTAAGACATCACACACTTACCAACACATCACACACACACTAAGACATCACACACACACTAAGACATCACACACACACTCTCTCCACCGGTCCTCTCTCTCTCTCTCTATTCACCGCTCTGTGGGAGTAAGTGTGGGCTTCAATGTGAGAGCGACTCATCCATGTTACATCACCGTCTCTCAGTTACAGTTTAACATTGCTGCTCCACACTCCAATCAACCCTCTTCCTGAATTTCTGTCTTGTGTCTGTCTAACTAGCATCTATTATAGGCTAGGAATGGAGGTGTGTGTGTGTATGTGTTAGAGAGAGAGAGAGAGTTTAGCTTAAGTGTGATGACTTTTGCATCTGAGAAGGGGTGTCAAACCCTCATTCTGTCTGATTCTAGTGATAGATAGTACTGCATGCTTAGTTTATCTGAAGGTTTATGGCGTAAATAACACATTTGCACCGGCATACACTATATGCATATACCTTTGTCTGTACCCGAGCCTACTTGGGTTGTCATATCTGGGGGCCGTGCTACCAGAAATTCAGTTTCTGAGTTTCCATTGTGATTATATATAGGCCTATGATAGCCCTGGCAATTTGTCAGTCATCAAACAGGGGTATGATATGTTATGCTGATACAATCTATATAGGACATGTACACACATGAAGATTGTTGTGAACAGGTTATGAAAATTATTTATTATATGGGTCCTTTACAGCCAGGGCAAATTAACTGTCTTTCAGTGTCTGGCACTGACTCACACAGTGATACCAGCAGTGGCAGCAGTCACATTGTTATTTAGGCAGTAATGTTAGCTGCCTATCTGGTTAAATACATGACCAAATCGCCAAATCAGATTCAAATTTCTTATGCAACATGAGAAACATATTTTGATTGGGAGACATTAACATTATTATCGCTATTCAGTTATTCTAAAATGAACAGAATCAGCATAGCATAGCATCGCCTAGCATAACATAGCATCGCCTAGCATAGCATAGCATCGCCTAGCATAGCATAATCATAAACGTCATGGGATCACGATAGAATACCTGCTACCCTTTGGTAATAGATTAGATTAGATTAGATTAGATTAGATTAAACTTTGTTGTCATTGTGCAGAGTACAAAGACAACGAAATGCAGTTTGCGTCTAACCAGAAGTGCAAAACAGTCTAATGTGATATTCAAAGTATTGTAGCGATCTCACCCTCAGACAAGATTCACCTTTGGCCAGGACGGCCATTTATTGGAACAGGAAGACTCAGACACAATCAGACATACGGATAACTTCATAGGGCAACACAGGGGTAGTCTCAGCCGCACATGTAACACACAATAAGGGTTTACCACACACACATCAACACGAGGATAAACACATGAGGTACAACTAAAGAGACTAACACGCTAACAAATACATAACATGCTAAACGTAACTACAACTATTATAATCGACATTACACATTCTAGCATTCCTGCGACTGCATTCTGGGAGACACTCATTCAACGTTAAACATGTACATCCACCGGCTACATAACCCCCCCGAGCCATTGTCGTCCCCGACAATGACAGCTCAACTCACCGCTTCTGCTGCTCGCCGGGTGTCAGTCTCAGTGCTTAGTCAAGTGACAGGAAAGCCTCGCCTGCCGATAACCCCTCCCGACTGGAAGAGCTCGGCTGCCTCCGTCCACGTCAGTTCTCCCCGAACAAGCACCAGAACCGCCAGGCGTGGCGTGGTGTAGGCCCTCGGTTTTCCTTGCGCTGCCCTCTTGTAGAACTTTTGTCGGCTGTCTCGCCGAGCACAACGATGCTCCAGAAATGGAGACTCCGACCCTCCCAGCAGGCTCGGGACACACAGGAACTCACACACAAAACATGAAAAACATTGCGCAGACTTGTGTAAGCGTGCATACTTCAAACTTCAAACAGTCCACAAAGCGATAGCTCCCAAGGCTCTACAGGTATTACCCTCTTGGTCACTAGCTGGAGCACCGCAAGCTCGAACTAGCAGCTATGACTCCATCACACTCGACCGGCAGCTGGCGCTCTGGAAGTTCTTCCAGTAGCTGGCGATGTACGCTGTGGTAGGTGTTCCAAATCAGAGAGTTAAGCTCTCTATGGATTCGGGCGGAACTTCTTGCCAGTAGTTAGGACATGTACATCCACCGACGCTACAGTATAGACAAGTGGTGCATAGACAGGAAAATAAATATAGTGCAGTGTAGACAGTAGTATACAGTTAGTTTACAGAAGGTGGTTTACAGTAATATAAATTAAATATAAATATGTGCAGTGTATTAGCAGTTACCTTATAACCTACCTACTTAAATATGGTTAAGTAGTATGAGCAGATATATGAACAGATATGTGAAATGTAGTAGCAGTAACATTATTAGAGTAGTAAGAATAATATAGATATATGCAGCGTATTAACAGAATATATTATAAGAAAAACAGAATAAATATGGATATTCAGTATGAACCGTATAAACAGATACAGTATGTACAGCTATGTGCAGTGTGGTAACAGTACCATTGTAGTGCAGAAACAGTAACATTATAAGAGTAGTAAGAATAAGTTTTTGCACAGGATGTATAGTATGAAGAGCAGTAGAATATGGTGCTCTTATTTGAATATGAATATGAATACTTGAATATGTCAAGGTTGCCATGGTCGTGGACACATCAACAGGCACAGGCAAAGAGGCATCATTAGTTGGTTGGTTGGTTGTCACTGAGATGCAGAGCTAGAGTTCAGTCGGGTGACAGACTTAGGGAAGAAGCTTCCTCTGAACCTGCTGGTAAGTTAAGTTTGAATCTAGCAGTTGCATTACACAGAGAATCTGAGACATTTTCCCGTTTCTTTGTTCTGTGCATGTAATGTATTTGTAAGTGTAGCCTACACAGCGCTGAGAAATAAACAAGAAATAAAAGGGAGACCACCGAATTCAGATTCTAACGTTAATGGAGCATTACATTGCTAGACTCGTTGCTAAGCAGACTGAAAGAATCAGATGCACCCTCAAAATAGCATTTGAAAAAATGTGAATAACCAAATAACTCTGTCGGTTATTCTAATATTATGAACTATTAATATGCACACCCCTCATTCGTACATGTTTTTGGTAAAAACTGTACTAGATCACCCACCTGTGGCTTGCCTTCATGTGGCTGCTCCATGTCAAAAGCGTCTCCTTCTCCTGTCTACTAGCGTCTTGGTGGTTGGTGGGAAGTGCTGATTGGTTGGTTGGCTAGACAGTAAGCAGCATGCTGATTGGCTCTTCAGGAAGGCCGTAAAAATAGGGCCAAAAATCATAGACAGTAAAAGAAAGTCTTGTAAATCAGTTTCGCAAGCTCATAATTTCAGTTTTGCGCAGGAAAGAGTTGCACAGCATTGCGCAGGAGACTCACACATACTAAATATATCTACAGGTGCGAAATGTCTTTGCACATGTACACATTTTTTCACACATGCACAAAATATTTCTACAGGTATGAAATGTCTGCATGAAATGACATGCACAATTTTACACAATTGCAAAACTTTGTTACACATATGAACATCTTTTCACAAGCTCACAATATTAATGACCCTATATCCTGATATTAATGACCCTATATCACGATATTAATCACAATATTAATGACCCTATATCACAATATTAATCGAGATATTAATGACCCTATATCCCGATATTAATGACCCTATATCACAATATTAACGACCCTATATCACAATATTAATGACCCTATATCACAATATTAATGACCCTATATCCCGATATTAATGACCCTATATCACAATATTAATCACGATATTAATGACCCTATATCCCGATATTAATGACCCTATATTAATGACCCTATATCACAATATTAATGACCCTATATCACAATATTAATGACCCTATATCCCGATATTAATGACCCTATATCCCGATAGTATTGACCCTATATCCCGATAGCCTAATTGAACCTATCTAAGCCTAACTGATCCCCGTGCAGGCCATCATTCCTGCCTTTTTGTTGGGAAGGCCCTGAATGACCTAATGCTGATGCTCAGCTTTGAGCTTTACACTGTGGTCCACATAGACCAGGCTCATCTCCTGGGCAGTCCAGCGGGTATTGGAGGTGACCGGCAGGAACCTGCTGTGGCTATGTGGGACACTCGATGGTGTTTTAAGCCATCGACTTAAAGGCACCTAATCCTAAACCTACGTGTTATCGGTCTCCACTGATAATCATCACACTTGCTTGGAAATTAGGTCCTATGTCCAAAATCCTGAACCACCCCTTTAACCCATGCCTAACCCTAATGCCTTCCAGGCAGCGCTGCCTTAAAGACAACGTTGGGGGCTTAAAACACCAAGAAACATGTGGGACACTGTCGCACAAGTCCTCCTGGAGGAGCTGGGCGTCCTCCAAGGGCTGCTCTGGAGGGTCCTAGTGCAAATTCGTTCTATTCTATTTTACATTATTTAACTATATTCATGGAGTCTTGCACACCTGTCTATGTGTCCTCAAGGCATATTATTTCTGCCTTCCCTGCTCTAACTTGTAAAGCACTTTGGGTCGTTTGTTTAAATGTGCTATACAAATCTTGACTTGACTTCTATTTATCGTCTGGGCTGCCGGACCCACCTAGTAGGGTACACTCTCATGGAGCCTCAGGACTAGCTAATTGCTCTTCATAAAATTGTGAAGGCTGTCATGTCATGTCATGTCATGTCATGGGTGTTAAAAAATTCTTCCTAGGGGTGATTGCCCTCCTAGAATTTTTGGCTTGGCTAAATTTGGCTGAATAGCCTTTAGAAAATACAGCTGAATAGCCTTAGAAAAATTGTCTGAATAGCCTGAACATATTTACCCACTTATGCGCAATATTTCGGCTTAAATTAAACCTTCACCAGGTGTCCTCAGACTCATCTTCAGAATTCTGTTGGAGTTGGCTTTAAATACTCTGATTTACTGAGGGACATTTTATAATTTCACTAGTATCTAACAGGTAGACAAAATACATGATAAAAACTTTGAATAGCCAACCCAAGTCACTGTTTCGAGAGTCTGAGCCTGGCTGTCTATAAAACTGGAAGCAGAGGGCCTCTCTGACAAATGGCTCTAAGAAGGAAAGAATACCCTACATGGTAACACTTTACTTGAGAGTATCAACATAAGAGTGACATGACACTGTCATGAACACATGACACTGTCATGACACATGAACCCTAACCCTAATCTCTAACCTTAACTCAAACCCTAACCTTATCCCTAACTTGTTATGACAAACCAAATGTCACTTAATAACAGAAGCGTTATGTCATAAACATTTATGACTTGTTTATGACACGTTCGTGTCATGTCACTCTTATGTCAATACTGTCAAGTAAAGTGCAACCGAATACCCTTATATTTCCATCTGTTTGGAAACCCTCTGGCCCAACCACTCTTGCAGTCTTTCTTTAACAAATGGCTCTAAGAACACAAAGACACACACACACACGTTTGGAAACCCTCCGGCCCAACCACTCTTCCAGTCTTTCTCCGGCTTTCTCTCCTTAATGTTTTCATCTTAGATACTTCCGCTTTGATCTATTCTACATGCAGCTTCTGCAAAAACAAAGCAAGGAAGGTTATAGAATATGTACCTGCTTTGTACTCTATAGGCAAGGCAAATGTATTTAGCCTGGCATAATTCATACACTTTGTTAATTTAAAGTGCTTTATAAATGAAGTCTAATGAATGGCAACGGGTGAGAACAAATGGTCATTATGCCGCCAGCAAGGCGGCCAAAATAGAAAAGAAGTCTATTTTTTGAAAATGGCCTGGGATCAGTGTGCCTCCTCAGAAACAGCCTCCACAACACGCAAAGTGACAAATAAATAGCTCTTTCTACACACCAGTTGTACACATATGTTAAACATAAAATACTATTATCCAAAGTTTTTGCATTTTCATGCTGTACAGTACATATATAGTGTGAACACAAATGCAGTGAGAAATAGATTTTTCCACATATTCACATTCAAATCACTATTAGACATTTTCACTTCATTTTTTACTTTGACTTAACTGGAACTTCAGGGAGGCTGAGTGGAATCATCCTGAAGATTAAATGTACAGTACTTTGGTCCTGAAGATTAAATGTATACAGTACTTTGGTCCTGAAGATGTAATGGTTGAAGTAGGCCAGTAGAGGGAGCTATAATCCTGTGCAGAATGAACTGGTTGAGCAAAGTATTCACAATCTTGGGGACTCAGCAGAGTCAGCACACACTGATGGACATGCAATTGAATGTATGTTAGTCTCATATTGGAATAATGGAGAACAGTCCAACACTGGAATAATGTGTGTTCGTCTCATATTGGAATAATGTGTGTTAGTCTGATACTGGAATAATGTGTGTTAGTCTGATATTGGAATGATGTGTGTTAAACCAACAATGAACCAGCAGCTGGGTTAAAAACAAAGCAGTTTGGGTTGTTTTCAGCCCAGCATTTTTTAAGAGTGTAATGAGTGTCTGCATATGTGTGTGTCTGCATATGTGTGTGTCTGCGCGTAGGCGATGTGTGTCTGCCTATGTGTGTGTGTGGAGTCTGCGGAGTCCTTATGTTGCAGATCAAAGGAATGTCGATGCCCAACTCAATTATGAATCAAATAAAACCCAAACAGAAAAGTCGCCTGCTCTCTCCTCCCCCTGTGTGAGTGTGTGTCGCTCTTTCTGTCTGTGCTGTGTGTTGCCCTCAGTCTTTTTGTATCAGGCTGTGTGTGTGTGTGTGTGTGTGTCTCACTTGCATACACAAACAAAACCATACTTACAAACAAATATTAAAATGCAGTCCTTTGCATCGACAAACACACGCACGTGTGTGCATGCGCACACACACACACATGTGTTCTCTTTCACATGGTGCAGAACTCCCACTGCGCTGAGACGTGTAGCCAGGGCTTTATTGAATCATTCATACTGTCACACATTTAAGATAGGCACATCTCTATCACTCACACACACACACACACCACTCACACACATTTGGAGTCTAACGCTCACCAGAGTGATCCTTTTCAAAGTCGTTAGAGAAGGGGGCAGTGTATGTCTGTGTGTGAGTGTGTGTGCCTACTCCTTTGAGTGTGTGTGTCTATTTAAGTGTGTCTGTGTGGTGAGTGTGTGTGTCTATTCGTGTGAGTGTGTGTGTCTGTTTGAGTGTGTCTGTGTGGTGAGTGTGTGTGTCTATTCATGTGTGGTGAGTGTGTGTGAGAGTGTGTGTCGGGAGCTAAGCCAGATGAGAAAAGGGGCAGCTTGTGTGTGTGTGTGTCTGTGTGGTGTGTGTTGGGAGCTAAGCCAGATGAGGGGATGAAGCATCGTGTGCATGTGGGTGGGGGAGTAAGTTTGTGAGTGTGCCTGTGTGTGTGAGAGAGAGATGTGTGTGCACGTGGAATTAAGTGTGTGTGACAGTGTGTAAGAGAGAAAATGTGTGTTGGTGTGTGTGTGTGTGTGAAATAAGAGATGGTGGGGAAAGATGAGAGAACCTCATGAATCATCAATTACAAAAATTGGAGAAGCAGTCCTGCTGCTTTCACACACATACACACACACACACACACACACACACAGACCCTCCCTCAGTGTAGGGAACCACTACTGTGGGCTACACTAACGCACACACACACACACACACACACAGGAGTATATGAAATTGATTAAGCTCTGTTGCCTACACATGCACGCACACACACATCAATAAAAGACGCCCCCCACTGCTACCCACACATTCACACACACAGAACCCCTACTGCTCCCTATGCATACACAACTGCTCACATACA
Source organism: Alosa alosa (assembly GCF_017589495.1). Taxonomy (NCBI): domain Eukaryota; kingdom Metazoa; phylum Chordata; class Actinopteri; order Clupeiformes; family Clupeidae; genus Alosa; species Alosa alosa. The sequence goes on along the minus strand of NC_063206.1, from coordinate 3,663,065 downwards.
CACACACACACACACACACACACAACTCATACCTGCTTACTGATGAGCACAGAGTGTAACCTACTGCACACACATACACACACACCAAACCTCATACCTGCTGACTGACAAGCAGGTATCCTAGCCTGCAGTGGCCACAGGAAACTGGAGAAAAGCGATTCGTATCAGAATATAATTACTACTCATGGGACTTATACAACACAAATCATTATACTTAGTATTTGGGAAAATTCTTATTAGGCGTCCATAACATTGAACATAAAGACAAGACCGTGGTGCATTTTGTTGCAGTGATCTAATGTTAGAGGGAATTATAGACGTCTCTGCCGAGGCGTTTTTCCATCTGCCGATATAATGGGCAGAAATGGGGAGCAGCAAACCATATCAGCCAAAGGTCAGGGGTCAAACCAACTGGACTTAATTATCATATAGATGAGAACTTGGGGCATTCTTCATTGACATTAAAGAGCTAGTTGGTGGTTAATTTACATGTAGGGTTAAACGGTGTGGACTGCTAGGCTTCTGTGCTGCAACTTCAACAGACTCTGAAGGCTTCTTTAAAGCAGACATAGAATGGGAACCTGTTTTCACCGTCAGCTCTGCTGACGAAGGAGAGTTTGGGGCCAATTGGGCTCCTCTCTTCTTCCTCTCATCTGTGAGAAACGTGAAAACTCAAACCCAATGGCAAAATAATATTTTTGTTATAGCTTAAAGTTCAGGGATTAAAGTTCTCCCTCGTTATGACAGATATCACAACCAGAGTACTGAGGGGCTATGGGTTGAATTTAATAAAGTGGCATCAGGATATTTTATAAATATCTTTAATTTCATGGAGGAACAGGGTATATTGAATTCACTGAACGAGCTGCACCTTATTTGTTTCCATGTTACATTAATTTCTAAATCAGTGGAATCACCATGGACTCTCAATGCAATGGAGGAGGACACCTCTAGAACTATGGCATCCAGGTGACCAACAGGAGTCCACCGTGTTGTCGATGAAATGTTTATGGATGATAACATTACAGCATAGACGTAGAAAGGGCCATTGCATGAATTTGGATTATGAGCAACAATGTTATATTACGCTGTAGGTTACTCTGTAAAACAGGTCTCTTCACTTCCAGTTGGCGTCACTGAGAGGAATATCGCTAGTAGTGATAGGAGTCCTGAGGTAAAATTAGTAAAGGTGTACCGTCGGGAATGTTGGAAAATGAACGTTCTAAAGAATATCTGGGTTCTTTGAATTCAGCATAGAATTTTAGAACCTTGAATTGTTGCGGAACGGAATCTTACTTTAGAATGTTCAAAAACCCACACCTTTGGCCCCAGCTGTGGCGCAACTGGCTGGGGCACCTGCACTGTAAGCCGGCGACCCGGGTTCGATTCCCGCCCCATGGTCCTTTCCGGATCCCACCCCTGCTCTCTCTCCCATTCGTTTCCTGTCACTCTCTACTGTCCTATCATTAAAGGCATAAAAAGCCCAAAAAAATATACTTAAAAAAAAAAAAAAAACACACCTTTATGGGTTAAAACAGAAATGGCCTTCAGGAGCTCCCTCACATGACTGTTTCCAATGTCCACTAGATCTGCAAGTCATCTGGAACACCTGACAGCAAACTGGACAAAGGTTTCAGATTATATCCTCATACATTGGGAAATTTGAATTATTAGTTTGTAGCTAGCATACGGCTGATGTCATCTCTATGAGCTAAGTGAGAAGTGTTTAGACCTGACACAATTACACACACATTACAATATTGTGCTCCCAGACACAGAAGGCACTTAAATGACACCACAATGAACTTTGTTTAACAAGTAAATGGCATAGATTTGTTCTGTTCACTCCGGGACTGTCTAAAGTTAATTTCTGTTACTACAAGCTTATTGAAATAATAATAAAAAACATGGTTCACATCTGCAAGACTGACAGAGAGAAAACTTGATGGATACTTACTATGAAAATGTTGTAATATGCTATAAAAAATGCTTACATTTTTTAAACGTAATTTGACTGAACGTTTACAAAATAGCAAGTGGGCATATGTGATAACTATTAAACCTTAGTCAAAGGCAGGGTAAGTAGGGAAAACTAGAGTGCCTTTTTGAGAAAATGCTAATTGTGGCGACCGGATGTATCAATTTGCAAGTCCCGCCTCCCTTAGTTACTGTTGCTACATCTGTTAAACAGTGCAAAATCTTCACATCGTTGCCATTGGGAACAACGTACAGAACACAAGAAGATGCTATGCATTACCAGAGTAAATCATTCTGTTCTAATCGTTCATTCTGTAATTTCACCGTGCACTGCAAAGGGGGTTATGTCTTTGATTGAATGTTTATAATTAGGGTTTGTAAAGTCAGTCAATACACGTTGTGTTATCTCATTAGCCTGAAAAGCAAAATGCAAAATGTAGGGTACACCTCAGTGGTTCATAAACTGCTGTTGCACACTTGTGCATTGAGGCATGGGTTGGGTAAGGTAAAAGGTTGTTTATGATTATTGACAGAGCTATAATTGTGTTTTGGAAGTCTACCTTAGTAAAGCTTGTTTCCCTAAATGGTGTGCCTGGCTGCCCTTGTCACAAATTTTTTTTTTGAGAACTACTGGGCCAGACTTGCTGGCATTCTCTCCTTAACCACCCTGTGAAGTGAGAGGAAGTGCACTGATATCTGCCGATACAGCAACTCCTTTTCCCCCCCTTGGTGCCTTCATCCCTTTCTGTTGAAAAAGTTTCTTACATCCAAAGTCTCCGGGTCTTGCCTTAGTGATTAACAAGCTAGCACTGCCAGAAGCCAACGATCACTGTAGAACATGTACAAGATCTCTAACTCTACCAAATGTGCAGAGAATGTGCACCTGTTCTACATTCAAAATCATTTTACGTCTCAATCCCTGTCAGCATAGACACAAGTCAATTTAAAATTCTTAACTTATAAGTAGGGCACTGATTTAAAGTGCACGATTGATGTGTCTGTGAAATAGGCCAGCCACTTTTCCAAAGACCCTGCAATGAAACACTATATTAGAGCCATACTGACAACCACAACTGGCCGTCATCTAACTCACGATTACACACTTTGTGTAAGAAGCTTTCTATTAATCCAAGTGATACTTAATTTCTAGTTGCAAAAGGGGTGGGAGTAAAATTGCTGCCTCCAAACTGCTACAGCTGAAGCTGATAACTGAGCCTTCAGGCACCGGAAACAATACTTTGCTTTAATTATGCTTTACGGTCAAATTCGTCATAAAAAAGTGTACTTTTTTGGCCATCCATCGACATCTTACATAGGCATAGAAAGGGATCTCCAATCTTCAAGCAATAGTCTGCATCAGACAGGGACACAAACACCGCCGCAGTGGTTGCTTTGATCAGGATAAAACGGCGCTGGCTGATGCCTCTCCATCAGTCTCTGTCTAGCGATAGATATACAGAAACACCCTGATGGCTCGGGATAAATCATGTCCACTCTAAACATGACCTTTCTTGACCTTAAGAAATATTATTTACCACCAGTCTGTCAGGGGGGAGAGGTTTTCAACTAATTTAATCATTCAGATGAGTTTTATCTCATTGGCACATGCGCACACACGCACACACACAGAAAGCTTTCTGAAGGCTCATTAATAAGTGTGTCTCAATTTCTCTCTCTCTCTCACACACACACACACAGAGCCTGGTGAGCTTAAGGCTCATTAATAAGTGTATCTTTGTCTCGCAATCTCTCTCTCTCTCTCTCTCTCTCTCTCTCACACACACACACAGAGCTTGGTGAGATGAAGACTCATTAATAAGTGTGTCTTTGTCTTGCACTCGCTCTCTCTCTCTCACACACACACACACACAGAGCCTGGTGAGCTTAAGGCTCATTAATAAGTGTATCTTTGTCTCACAGTCTCTTTCTCTCTCTCTCTCTCTCTCTCTCTCTCTCTCACACACACACACACACACACACACACAGAGCTTGGTGAGATGAAGGCTCATTAATAAGGGTGATGGATGCTGTGACCCTCATGGAGGAGAGAAGCATCACTCAATGAAACACTCCCCTGAACCCATATATAACTACACACTCTGTGTAAGTGTCTGAGGTGTGTGTGTGTGTGTGTGTTTCTGTCTGACGAAGGTGTGTGTGTGTGTATGTATGAGTTGTATCAGGCTCCCGGGACCTGAGGTGAGTTTGTCTGAAGTGTATTTGTGTGTGTGTGTGTGTGTGTGAGTGAGAGAGAGAGAGAGAGAGAGAGAGAGAGGGTTGTAACTGGTTATTCTGTCCCTAAGTGATGGCACTAAATCCTAACCCCCCAGCTGACAAAGAGTTAACACTAACCCCTAGGATTAACCGTGTGTGTGTGTGTGTGTGGACAGGGTTTTATGCAGGGTTGTGGTTTATCTGTGTGTGTGTAGGGTTGTGGTTTATGTGTGTCAGACAGAATGGAAAATAACATTCTTTCAGGGCTGATGACATCAGATTCATTATTGGCATTCAGCTGTGTGAGTGAGTAAGATGACGCGCATGCACACACACACACACACCCACACACACACATAAACACATAAACACACAAACAAAAATACACTGATAGACACACACACACACATAGAAATGACCTTTGGAAAATGTCAAACGTTTCTCTTCCCTGATGCAGCTTTGACAGGAAAGCAGACAGGCAGCCCTTTAGCAGATAACATCTGAGGTGACAAAGAGTTGAAAAATAACTCCACCATCCATCATCTCAATCACACACACACACAAACACACACACACACACACACACACAAACATGAGAGGTGTAGATTCGTATGTGCGGAGATCAGAAAAAAAGAAGGATGAGATATGGGTGAGAAAGATCTACTGTACGTGCAGACAGAACCGAATGCGAATCAACACACTGTGATTAGAACAAGACAGAACCGAATGCCAATCAACACACTGGGATTAGAACAAGACACAAATGGAATCAACACACTGTGATTAGAACAAGACACACATGGAATCAACACACTGTGATTAGAACAAGACAGAACCGAATGCCAATCAACACACTGGGATTAGAACAAGACACAAATGGAATCAACACACTGTGATTAGAACAAGACAGAACCGAATGCCAATCAACACACTGGGATTAGAACAAGACACAAATGGAATCAACACACTGTGATTAGAACAAGACAGAACCGAATGCGAATCAACACACTGTGATTAGAACAAGACACAAATGGAATCAACACACTGTGATTAGAACAAGACAGAACACAAATGGAATCAACACACTGGGATTAGAACAAGACACAAATGGAATCAACACACTGTGATTAGAACAAGACACAAATGGAATCAACACACTGTGATTAGAACAAGACACAAATGGAATCAACACACTGGGATTAGAACAAGACAGAACCGAATGCCAATCAACACACTGGGATTAGAACAAGACACAAATGGAATCAACACACTGTGATTAGAACAAGACAGAACCGAATGCGAATCAACACACTGTGATTAGAACAAGACACAAATGGAATCAACACACTGTGATTAGAACAAGACAGAACACAAATGGAATCAACACACTGGGATTAGAACAAGACACAAATGGAATCAACACACTGTGATTAGAACAAGACACAAATGGAATCAACACACTGTGATTAGAACAAGACACAAATGGAATCAACACACTGGGATTAGAACAAGACACACATGGAATCAACACACTGTGATTAGAACAAGACACAAATGGAATCAACACACTGTGATTAGAACAAGACAGAACACAAATGGAATCAACACACTGGGATTAGAACAAGACACAAATGGAATCAACACACTGGGATTAGAACAAGACACAAATGGAATCAACACACTGTGATTAGAACAAGACACAAATGGAATCAACACACTGGGATTAGAACAAGACACAAATGGAATCAACACACTGTGATTAGAACAAGACACAAATGGATTCAACCTGTTATAGCATTCTAAAGACACAAATGGATTCAACCTGTTATGGCATTTTAAAGACACACATGGATTCAACCTGTTATGGCATTTTAAAGACACAAATGGATTCAACCTGTTATAGCATTTTAAAGAGAGGTAAGAGAAGAAGAAAGAAACACACATATTCTTTTACATATTACACCCTCCTTCATTTACAGCACTCCCTCTCAAATATTTATATATATTAAATAATAATGATTTATATACATTATATAATAATAATTGCTTGCTTTCAGTAAATTAAATTAACAACTCTCCATGGTCAGTAACACAACCCATCCGATCTCCACTGAATTCACAGATGAATTGTTTATTATCAAAATACAGACAACATGAAGCAGGGCAAGTGTTGCAGTTCCTGTATCTCCTAAAGAGAATATATTTACATCTCTTAAAGAGAGATAATAATTGTATTTGCCAAAGACAGTTAAAGATAGAGACTATGGTTGCATTATCTACGTAGAAGATTAGAAGGACTACATTGACATAAGTTATAAAAGGACTACTCTAAACAAAGATGAGGATTACTAAAAGAGGCTATAGTTGCGTTATTTAAACAGAGGTGGTCTTTACATTTCCTAAAAGGGTCTGAAACTCCATCTCTCGCCGGGCAGGCTTAGTGATTAGCACACCACATAATACATACATTTAAGATACAAGTCTTATGCATGCACATAATACTCAAAATTTAAATTCAAAACTCAAGCAAATTTGGCCATATTTATGACGAGCAAAAGATTTCCATAAATTTGCCCTTAAATGTCTGTCACTGAGTGTCTTCACTACTCCGATAAAGCTGATGCACACTCAACCAACGAGGTTTTCCAGAAGTTCATACCAATATGCCTGACCACCATGGTCCTCTCTGGCCCCCACGGTCCTCCTCACTGGGAGCCTGCATAGCCCCCACGGTCCTCCTCTCTGAGAGCCTGCATAGCCACCTCTGAGAGGAGAGAGGAGGCGCGTCACGCTGGGCAGCATCATATTGTCAGAGGTTGGTGTGGCTTTGTGTCAGTGGTGTGGTTGGGGACATGGTGGTGTGGTTGGGGAGATAATTGTCATGTATCAGTGGTGTGGTTGGGGAGATGATGTGTCAGTGGTTGGGAAGATGATGTGTCGTGTGTCAGTGGTGTGTTGGGGAGATGATGTGTCAGTTGTGTGGTTGGGGAGGTGATGTGTCAGTGGTGTGGTTGAGGAGATGATGTGTTGTGTGTCAGTGGTTTGATTGGGGAGGTGAAGTGTTGTGTGTCAGTGGTGTGGTTGGGGACATGGTGGTGTGTCAGACAGTGGTACAGTTGGGGAGGTGGTGTTGTGTCTTGCCAGCAGCAGCTCTGACCGCACCTGCGGATAGAAGACTGTTTTAACCATAGACAGTAAAAGGAATGGACAGAGCCACTCCATAGGACTTCAATAGCGACAAGTGAAGCCAATTTTAATTTAATTTCCTGTTGGTGAACTGATGTACTGCGCATCCTCAGTGTCAGTTGAGTGACAAACACGGGCAACGGACTGAAACAAAGTAAGTCGCCTGGTAGCCTCGCTAAAAAAAATGATAATGTGCTGAGTGCTCCGAGTTCGAGTGCAGCTTTTGGTTTCTGCATTTATTTCTCCTGTCATCTTTGGTCCTCCGTATTCCATTCAGTAGCGTGCAGCGGCAGCTCTCATTTGGAACTTCCATGTTGATACCGTCATCTCACTAGTTCACATTCCAGAATTTGCATAAACCCATAAAAGCATAACAGAAGAGCATGTTTGGCGAAGTCTCTGGCCAGGGTCCTGAAGTGCTTCGCGGAATCATGCCAGAGTCGACTGTGCAGGCAGGAGTCGGGCAGGATTCCGCCATACACCCCTTTATTCTTTAACTATGGAAGACGGGAGGCGTGAGAGGAGGTGGTGGGTTGCGAGCGGAGTAACGCTGATGCTGCAACTTCGGCAGGTGGACTGCGAATAAATAACCTGACTGACTGATGAAGGAGGCGTGGCAAATTCCGTCACGCTCCTCCCCAACTTCCGTTTGTAAAAGCCATTTAGAAACATTTATTAACCAGCTATAACCACCTATTAACATCTATAACCACCTATCAACATAGCCATCTATAGCATGTATAACCATATATAACCTGACTGACTGATGAAGGAGGCAAATTCCGTGAACATGATCAACTGAGCTCTGTGTTAAAACTGGCCGGAGCTCTCGTTTAAAACGCTTCAGATTTAAAGTTATTTGATGTCAGATTGACGCCAAAATGAACGGGGGATGGATTGAGGGATGCATGGAATGCCAACTCCAAGCCTCAGAGCCTCCTATATAGGGTACGCTTTCCGAACGTTTGCTTTCCCACTTGGTTTTAACTGGGAAAGGCATGTTCATACACAGTGTTGCAATGGTGGGAAGCTCAGAGCAAGTGCAGAGTTCTAGATGAATGAGATTGGACAAAGTTGACGTCCATTTCCTTTGAGTAAGTGAGTTACCCTGACGACGGGTCTATTTTGACAATGAACTTGGATAGATCAAAACGATTAGTCTTAGAACACTAACACTGTGGGAGTTTTTACAACGCTGACCTTAACCAGGTAAAGTTATTCAGTTACTGTAAGAATTACTTTGGCTTACCTAAAACTGCAGGTATTTTCCCCAGCTGAAGAATAAATCTTTGCTCAAATTCACAATGTCTTTCAGTAACTAATGAAGACGTAATCCTACATCTGTATTCTGCTGACGTATCCTTACATCAAAATGGTAGTACTTTCTTCACCTTTTCAACAATAAACTAAGCAATCCAAATATCTATGTGCTCTGGTGATCTCATTATTTATATTCGAAATGGGCCTCTTTTGATCTATGCAATAATTTCACTGCCAACATACTGAATCAACTGAGGAGAGTTTGTCTCTCTATAATCCACAACAACAGTTCAAATTGTCTTATGTAGGCTGCTCAAGGTAAATTCTAGACAGAACAAAATAGAACGAGTTTCACATACAAGACCTATGTGGCCTTCATGGATGTCTATGCACCCGAGCCTTTCTGGTTTGGTCATATTTTACCTGTGTTTTTTTCAGAGCTGGGTTAACCCTTAAAGGAGTACCGTCACACCGGTGTGACGGGAATGTTGAGAAATGAACATTCTAAAGAATATCTGGGTTCATTGAATTCAACATAGAATTTTAGAACCTTCAATTGTTGCGGAACTTAGAATGTTCAAAAACCTACACCTTTAAGGGAGTGCTAGTGCATTATTCATACAGCTGCCTCTGCCACCTACTGTAATTACTTGTTTGTGTGAGCTATTGTGGTCAGCTGTCAAGTTGATACGGGATGTATAAGTAAGTATAAGTATATATACTCTTTTGATTCCGTAAGGGAAATTTGGCCTCTGCATTTATCCCAATCCGTGAATTAGTGAAACACACACAGCACACAGTGAACACACAGTGGGGTGAAGCACACACTAATCCCGGCGCAGTGAGCTGCCTGCCACAGCGGCGCTCGGGGAGCAGTGAGGGGTTAGGTGTCTTGCTCAAGGGCACTTCAGCCGTTCCTGCTGGTCGGGGTTAGAACCGGCAACCCTCCGGTTACAAGTCCGAAGCACTAACCTGTAGGCCACGGCTGCCCCCTAAATGGATGGTAGACTTAGCTACTAGTGTCACCTGCTGGAGTCGGTAACTTATGTGAGCTAGTTGAGTTAGCTGCTTATGGGGGCTAGTGGAGCTAGTTATTTAAGATGGCGGCATTTACCATGAGTGGTCTTGAGGTCAGCAGATGGATGCAGGCCACACTCCAGAGCTCTGATGGGTGAGCTGTGATTCAAGCTGGTCCTTGGACTGGAGGACTCTGTGGAGACTTTGGCCGAGCTCACACTCTGCCTGCCCCCGTCCATCTCGTCTGATCCCTTCTGCTGCGGCTCGTCTGACTGGACCTGGATCCAGGGCAGGCTCCTGCGGGTGGCAAACAGGCAACATGAGGGAGAAGTTAGGACGCTAGACTTAGGACCTTAGATACGAGGAACCCCACAGGAGTTAGGACCTTAGAGATGCAGGATCCCACCGGAGTTAGGACGCTAGACACAAGGAACCCCGCAGGAGTTAGGACCTTAGAGATGCAGGATACCGCAGGAGTTACACCAAATAGTGAATAAAACGTTCACTTGTGATGAAGTCATGGATCTGTTAACCTATTCTAATTCTGAAGGAGAATATCTGTCTTTTTGGAGATGACATCAATCATCCATTATAGCCATGGTACGTTCGAATGGAGGTGCGTCTTTGCACGGCAATGTTTATTTCGACGCTTTGTCCAACATAGCTGGAGCTGGCAGCAGTGGCGCCGGCGGGCGTAATCCTGTACGCACTGTGCGTACAATTTTTTCACGGCTTTATTTGTGAAATCATTCAATATTAGCCTACAACAATAAATAAAAACTTGTGTGACAACTAGCCTATATTTATTGACTCATGTGCAATCTGAATATTGGTATTATTCTGAATAAAACCGGAATATGGTGTGCATGGAAACTATCAAGAAGCTGCTAAGATGGCTCATAGAGCCTGGGTTATAGCTGGTAGACCCAGGCATGGTCCAGACTTAGAGCACAAGAAACTTACCAATGCCAGACATAAATATGCAGTGCGCTTTGTTGGGAAGCATGAGCAAGCCTTAAGAGCTCATTCTATGGCTGAAAACTTGCTTGGTAACAATGTCACTGAGTTCTGGAAAGAGGTCAAAGCTACAAATAGGGCCAAAGCAGTGCTGCCACATTGAAGGGGTATCTGGTGCAGACAATATGGACCCTTTCAACAATAAAAACAAAAACAATGCTTGAACGTTCTATTTGGGCCCCAATCTACTTCCTCTGCATTAAGATAACATATGGAATGTTAAAACGGAAGCCTTGTGGGGCCAACTATGATGCTGTTAATGGAACTCTCTTGAAAGGGTCCATAGCAGAGCGGTGGAGGCAACACTACGCAGCTCTGTTTAATTGTATCAAAAGTGAGCCCTATTGTGTGGGCAAGTTAAATGAGGAAGTAAATCATTTTACTCCCAATGAGGTTTATCATGCTATAGAGCAACTAGCTGATAACAAAGCTAGCGGCAAGGATAACATCACTGCGGAGCATCTTAAGTTAGCCAGCCCCAGAGTAGCAGCTCTACTGTCCATTTGCCTCACAGGGCTGATGACACATGGTATACTGCCAGACACCATGTTGACAGTCACATTAGTGCCAGTCATTAAGGACAAGGCAGGTAAAATAGGGAGTTTGGACAACTACAGACCCATCGCATTAGCCAGCATTCTTTCAAAAGTGTTAGAAAAGATGCTCCTAGATAGACTGAGTGAGTTCATTTACACCACAGAAAATCAATTTGGTTTTAAGTCTAAGCACAGCACAGATCTATGTATCTATGCCTTGAAAGAAGCTGTTGAATCTTAGAGAAGTCAGGGCTCTACAATGTTTCTAGGGTTTATTGATGCTTCCAAGGCATTTGACAGGGTAAATCACCATAAGATTTTTTACTAAACTTATGCTTAGGGGTGTGCCTGGATGCATCATACGTATCCTGGTTTACTGGTATGCCAAACAACAGATGCAAGTTAAATGGGGAAACAGCCTATCCTCAACCTTTTATTGTAGGCAATGGTGTACAGCAGGGGGTGCTTCTGTCTCCAGCCCTGTTCAACCTATACATGGACAACCTGTCAAAGCAGTTGGGGAAGTGTAAGACAGGTTGTCTGATATGGAACACTCTGTTAAACCATCTGATGTACGCAGACGATTTGGCTATTATGTCCCCCAGCACTGTTTGGTTCCAGCAGCTGTTGGATATATTATCTGAGTATGGGGTGGTTTGATGTACAGTACAATGCAAAAAAGAGTGTTGTATTGATATGTAGGACCAAAGAGGATCAGAAGCTGCACTTTCCAATGTCTTACCTGTCAGGGCAATCCCTCTGTGTATCTAACTGTACGAAATATCTTGGGCACATCATCACTGATAAGATGGAAGATGATGCTGATATGTATAGGCAGAGACGAATGTTGTATGTCCAAGCATACATGTTAGTCCGGAAATTCCATCACTGTTCTGAGGATGTGAAAGTGAGCTTGTTCCGTGCATACTGCACCCCTATGTACTGTATGCAGCCCCATTATGGGTACGTCAGAGTATGTTTGCATGTGTTTATGTATCTATTCCTTTGTTGTTGTTGTTGTTGTTGTATGTCTTGCTGTTGGGCCTAGAGCCTGTAATAAAGTTTATATATACATAGACTATAAAATATGAAAACGTAGCATTGTCATGACATGA
>NC_063206.1:3640743-3643243 GCF_017589495.1 Alosa alosa | reverse complement strand
CATGCTCTCAACTTTCTTACTTTGTGTGGTCATGGGAACACACTAATGGGAAAACATTTTTCATTTAATGAAATAATTTTATTAGTTTCATCATTTTATTTCACTTGGCCCATACATTATAAGGTCAAATCTAAAGGCAGCTTCTAGTTGTGGTAAAAATGGGTACGAGTGCGTGTGGAACTTTTTCTTTGGAATGCCCCTTACATGGTACTGCAGCCAACTTCCTACACACTTCCTGAAGTGCAAGATTTTAGCCAATGACACCTTGCCAGACAGTTTGTACAAGATTTTCAGGTAAGGTAAGGTATACAACGACTTCTCTTCAGCTTTCAACACCATCCAGAGAAGCTGACAAACATGGGTGTAAACCACACTCTTGTACAGTGGATCCAGGACTTTTAATTTAAACAGGCAGACAACAGTATGTGAGTGTGGGTCAGAGTCAGGCAAGAACCATTTTAACAAACACCGGTGTGCCACCAGGATGGGTTTTATCACCACTGTAATTTATTTTATATACTAATGACAACCACCATTCCAATTGCTCATGGGGGCAGTAGTAGCGTAGGGGTTAAGAAGCTGGGCTAGCATGCAGTAGCCTGAAAATGTGTGTGTTTAATTCCCGGATTCCACCTCTGCGCCCTTGAGCAGGGCACTTAACCCCACATTACTCCGGGGACAATGTAGCCCCTTGTAACAGAATTGACATATGCATGTCACTTTGGATGACAAGTGTCTGCTAAATGAATACATGTAAATGCTCACTGATTAAGTTTGCAGCTGATGCTACCTTACTAGGTAATCTTAACAGATAATGAACAGGATTGAGGTTGACCATTTCCAGGAATGGTGCAATCAAAATTCATTCGTTTTAAGCATTTCAAAACCAAAAGAAATGGTGATTGATTTTAGAAAAAGGCCCATCCACTGCAACCTGTTACTATTCAAGAAACATGTTGAGACTGCTGAGGGGTCTGGGCACTGGGTATTGATTCCAAACTCACCTGGGCTGCTAATGCACTAGCAATATCCACTAAAGCACAGCAACACGGCTCTCTTTTTTAAGGAAACTACAAAGTTATAATGCAGACACAACAACACTGACATTGTTTTATTTAACTTTCATTCAGAGGGTGGTTACTTTTGCCATTCAGTGTTGAGGGGAGAGTGTTTTAGTCCAGAATAGGAACATGCTGGACAAGGTGACTAAAATGGGCAGGAAGATCACTGAATCGGATGTCAACAGCATCTCCAAACTCGTAGAGCAGTACACCAGAGACTTTCTAATGAGGAGACACAGCACTCAAAGAATGTCCCATAGAAATGTATGTTGTTAGTTCGTAACGCAAAGATGGCAGTGGTCTACACATATTCTGCCCCTTCCGCTGCCAAAAGTTGCCATGTGAATACATCGTGCCATTCATGTGGTATGTTGTGAATACATCGTGCCAATCATGTGGTATGTTGTGAATACATCGTGCCAATCATGTGTTGTGATCTCGCAGCTGGAGCGATGTTGGTGTCGTGAAGCCTTGCCGCCTAAAAGGCAAGAGGCCCTGAGGATGCTGAATGACCCATCCCACCCACTTTTCTCAGAGTTCTACCCCACCACTCTGGACAAAGATTTCAAATGCCCCTAACAAAAAACAAACGTGCAATCACATTGTTTGTGTCGAGGAGCATTCAGTTACTAAACAGATCAGACACATAGACATTATGAAATTATACACTATTGATTATTTATTTATTTATTCATTTATTGGACTGATGATTGCGTGCCACCATCATTGCTGTTGTTATTGTTGGTTATGTTTTGTTTCTGTATCCTTTATTGTTATTTATTGTTATCTGTTCTTAATATTCAATGTGGCTCCCTTGACTGCAAGACCAATTCCCCTCGGTCAAAAGTAATAACATAGTCTGTAGTCATGCTGGGCTGTAATGTTGTTTCACAAGTTAATTCAACTATATCAATTGTAGCCATGTAGGGTAAGCCTCTTCAAGTGATAAGTGTAGGCTATTTTCTGATGGTACAGGATTGTCATTTCATTTTTTTTCTCCATGGTAATTTAAGAACCATTTCAACAAATATGTTTTTTTGTTATCACATGATTCTACAAAGAACCTTTATTTTGAAAATGGTTCTTTGCTACCAACTATAGAACCATAGGGTTCTATACAGAACCCCCAATAACCCTTATTTTTATGTGTGGATATTTTCACTCTGTATGAAGTGTGCATTTTCGTGTGTGTGTGTGTGTGTGTGTGTGTGTGTGTGTGTGTGTGTGTGTGTGTTTTATGTGTATTTTATGTGTGCGTTACATACTTGTTACGTGCAGGAAGAGTTGGCTGTCAGCGGCTCCCAGGTTGTTGCGTACGTGTGCTGCGACTCTGTAGATCCCAGTGTGTGTGTACACGTGCGTGTGTGTGTACACGTGGGTCATGCTGTCAGGTGCATGGCTTAGGACAGAGAGTGATACACATACACCATCGCCCAAGT
>NC_063206.1:3628243-3635743 GCF_017589495.1 Alosa alosa | reverse complement strand
CCCCAGCCTAAAAAAACAAGCCTTTAATATCCTGTCTAAAACGCCAAGCCTTTAATATCCTGTCTAAAACACCAAGCCTTTAATATCCCAAGGCTAAAACACCAAGCCTTTAATATCCCAAGGCTAAAACACTAGACGCCACGTGTGTTGGTGTGTGTTTATGTGTGTGTGTGTGTGTGTTTGTGTGTGTGTGTAAAACACCACCACCGTCTCCGAGAGGGCAAATGAGTGGCTGTTTCATCTGTGTTCAAATCTAAACAGAGAAACGAGGGTTAACCCAGAGTCCTCACGTTGATTCATGATTGACATTTTAATTAACGTCTGTGCTCACTCCAACAGAACAGCAATTAATCAGTCATTTTAGTGTGTGTGTGTGTGTGTGTGTGTATGTGTGTGCTCTAGCTTCTGTGATTATGCAGTCGGGTGTGTGTATGTGTGTGCATGCTGATGCTTGTGCAATTTATGCATTAGTGTGTGTGTGTGTGTGTGTGTGTGTGTGTGTGTGTGTGTGTGTGTGTGTGTGTGTGAGTGTATGTGTGAGTGTATCTGCTGATACTTGCACATTTATGCAGTAGTTTGTGTGTGTGTGTGTGTGTGTGTATGTGAGAGAGAGAGAAAGAGAGAGAGAGACTGTGTATGTGTGTGAGACTGTGTATGTGTGAGTTTGTCTGCTGATACTTGCACATTTATTCAGAAGTGTGTGTGTGTGTATGCACGTGCGCGCATGTTAGTGAGTGAGTATGTGATTTAGAATTAAGTTTTCATACGAGATGCCTTTCAAGATGGAAATAATTTTGGCCCTCTCACATACATACATTCTCCTTTCATGCACACACACACACAAACACACACACACACACACACACACACACACACACACACACACACACACACACACACACACACACACACACACACACAGTACTGTAGCATGAGTATAACATATAAAAAGGCCTAGTTTGTTGCCACTAGTACAGTAATTTCCTATGTACTAGCCACATTGTGTATAAGCCGCAGGACAGTGTTTTATGCAAGTTAGAAAAGACAAAAACATATTAATACCATATTAACTGCCCCCGTGTATTAACCTCATAGCTGAAGAAATTTTGCAAAATCAATGTATAAGCCGTGGCTAATAGTTGGGAAATTACGGTGGGAATGACAACATTGTTGAGTGTGGTGAATTCATTCTCATTGTAGTTGAGATGAATCTGAGTACATTCTGCAGGGTTCTTCCAGACCACCACATATGCTTAGTGAAACATAAATAAACTGATTCATAAAGCATTTTATTTTACCACTAAGAGTACTCTAAAAGTCTTTTTCTTTACGATAAGTTTTCTTAAGATTTATTCACAAAGCTGCTGAGACCAATTTTTAGTATGGGAAAAGTGACAACTCTGGCCGACGTCAATTCTCATGCACAAGCTTGCTTGCAGTGGCCTCGGTGATAGTTGATGAGTGACAGCAAAGCTTCCTGAAGACCATGCCAGCTGACAGGTCTGTGCTGGGGAGTAGGCATACGCTAATCGACTTCAGCAAAGGATAGCAGATGAAAGGCTACAAATTAAATGGCAGGGATATGCTACCTATTAATAGAGCATCTTTGCAACTTTTTTTGCATTAATTATTTTCAAAATGCATCTGAATGATGACACGTTTACAAAGATTTTTCACAAATTTGATTGATAATAAAATGTTTTGTTTACATTTCAATAATGAATGGATTTGGATTATTGTTGGTGTTATCAGGGCTTAAAGCAAGGACATTTTCTGTGCCTGAAGATATTAAACTTTTGAATCTAATAATTGGCAATTTTCTAACCTTCGACAGCATGGCCCATGGCTGAATTCAGACACAGCACTTGAGAATTTGACGTCCTGCGTTATTGCAACCCTTTCAAGTAGCACAATCTAGCCCATTCTCCCATGACTGAGATCCCTGCATGTGCATTTCAAGACATTCTGACTTAAGATGATAGAAGTGGCTGGTTTACCATCATTTGGTAATTTGTCGTAGTGAGATAGGAGTCCTCTCGACTACTTCTAAGCTTTCCCACACTTAGGTGCTAACCCTACTTTCAGTCCTAAAGTGTGAGTGTGTGTATGTCTGTGTGTGGTGTGTGTGTGTATGTGTGTGTGTGTGTGTGTGTGTGTGTGTGTGAATGTGTATTTGACTGAGCAGTGGCCAAATCTAGAAGTCTTCCGAGCCAAACTACAGTATGTGTGTGTGTCTGTGTGTGTGTGTGTGTGTGTGTGTGTGTGTGTGTGTGTGAATGTGTATTTGACTGAGCAGTGACCAAATCTAGAAGTCTTCCGAGCCAAACTATGTGTGTGTGTAGCAATGTGTGTGTGTGTGTGAACGTGTATTTGACTGAGCAGGTCTAGAAGACTCTTCCGAGCCAAATTGTGTGTGTGTGTGTGTGTGAATGTGTATTTGACTGAGTAGTGGCCAAATCTAGAAGTGTGTAAAAGTGTGTAAATCTGATGCTGTGTGTGTGTGTGTGTGTGTACTTACGTGATTATGTGGTGGTGTGTGTGTGTGTGTGTGTGTGTGTGTACTTACGTGATTATGTGGTGGTGTGTGTGTGTGTGTGTGTGTGTGTGTGTGTGTACGCGGATGATGTGGTGGTGTGTGTGTGTGTGTGTGTGTGTACTTACGTGATGATGTGGTGGTGTGTGTGTGTGTGTGTGTGTGTGTACTTACGTGATGATGTGGTGGTGTGTGTGTGTGTGTGTGTGTGTGTGTGTGTGTGTGTGTGTGTGTGTGTGTGTGTACTTACGTGATTATGTGGTGGTGTGTGTCCTGCTCCATCAGAACTCCATCCACAAATAGAGGGGAGAGAGAGAACCTGTACTGCAGCCAACTCCTCCCTTCATCAGTACTCACCCTACACACAAACACACACATACTGTATACGCCACATATACAGGTACAGACACACACATATACACAATCACATACATACACACACACACACAAACACTCCAAGAGTAACTCACCACAAGTGTTTGATGGGAACTAAAGCGCCGGTGATCGCCAGCAAAGCACCGCCATCATCCAGAAACCAAACGCGTCGTTCTTCGTCAAATACCTAATATCATCATCATCATCATCATCATCATCCAGGAATCACTCACACTGCTCTTCATCAAATGGCCTAATCAAATAACCTAATATCATCATCAGACATATCACCATCAAATAGCTAATGTTATCATCAGAAATATCAACATCACTTGTTTGGGAGCAAGGGAGGGATTTTGAAGCAGCGGTGTTACCCGAGCCAGTTTGGATGCAGTTGGAGATGTACCACAAGCCAGCGAAGCATCAATTACCTGTGTGAATGCTGTTGTGATGGTAGGAGATATGGCTCAGAGGAGGTTGGTTAGAATTAAGCCCAGTAGGCATGTAGTAGGATGGCTACATATTTGGAGTTTAGACTTCACTCTCAGCTAGAGGGGTGAATGAAGGAAATGCTGCACCATGAACCGAGGGAGACTGAAGATATGCAGTAGGACTGCTGCATATTGTGTTTCTTATAGTGCCTTTAGCCAGGGGAGACTAAGGATATGCAGTAGGTTGAATTTCCCCTGGGGATCAATAACGTATCTATCTATCTATCTATCTATCTATCTATCTATCTATCTATCTATCTATCTAGGACTGCTGCTTCTCAGGCTCAGAGAAGAACAGGAGAGTAACCTTTAGGCTATCTCTTTGCCCACTTTGTGAGTCGGAGGACTGTGAACTATAGCTCGAAGGAATATATGAGGGTATGTATGAAGTGCTCGATGGTATTTTAAGCCCCCAACGTCGTCTTCCAGGCAGCGCTGCCACCGTTGACTTAAAGGCACCTAATCCTAACTCTAACTCTAACCCTAACCTTAGCCTATGCCTAACTCTAGCGCCTTCCAGGCAGCGCTGCCTTGAAGACAATGTCGGGGGCTTAAAACACCAAGAAACATATGAAGTCCAGAGAGTTAGGATTGTTTCTGTTCATGTCCAGATGTCAAGGACGGACATGGGGCAGTCATGCTCAAGGAGGGAAGAGAGCATGGTGTCAAACTCATAAAGTAAATTGCCCAGTTGTCTGGCAGACGGTAAATAAAAATCACATAGATTTGGACCGGAGCTGGCACCATGATGGCATGGCATTCAATAGGATCATATTTGTTCAAGGATAGCAGCAGACTATTTCCATTTGTTGGAAATGAACAGACCCATCCCTCTCCCTGTATGGATGGGTCTGGGAAATGGAAAGCACAGCCGGGGAAGCATCGTCTTTTGGTCTAATCCGGGTCTCAGTGAGAGCCAAGAGCTCCAGAGACAGGTGGATAGCGTGGGCAGAAACAAAGTCAGCCTCCACTACGGATTGGCAGTTCAACAAGCCAATGGAGCAGGAGGTTCCCTTGCATACTGATGCCTTCTGTGTGAACTGCAGCCAAAATGAATTAGACAGATCGCTTGAGAGGGAACCAGGGCTATGGCAACTAGGCAGATAGGACATGTTTGCCTTATTCAGTGTAGCTTGGAGGTCTTCACATGAGAAGGTCTGATGCTTCAGCAACAGCCTCTACTGTTACAGTGTTAGTGTGATTGAACACAGCTGTTCTCATGTTAACTGATTTAACCCGACTGAGACAGCTCACAGAGATTTGCCCAGGGAGGGGAGTGACTGGCTTCACAGTTCACTCCCCTGACAATTTGTTCTGATGGTCCAAACCAGCCTAAATCATCAAATACCTAACATCATCACATGATGATAATATCATTATCACCTGGAAACTACACTCAGGGTGTGTGGTACATCACAGGATACCCCAAGCTTCTCCACACAGGGGTCATACCTGTATACAGGTGTGTCACAGGAAACCCAACCCTCTCCACACAGGGGTCATACCTGTCTCCATGTGTTTCCTGCATCTGAGGAGAGGAACGTCCTGGTGTTGTGATTGGTCAACTCTGAGCCTACAGTGCCTAGAGGGATAACAGATTACAGTTCAGGCTGTGGTTGGTTGAATTGGCATGTGTACTGTGTGTTTGAGTGTGCATGTATACATGTGTGCATGAGTGTGTGTTCATACCTGTGTGTCTGTGTGTGTATACCTGTTGCGATGACTAGACCGGGGGTATAGACAGTGCTTATGATGCTATCGGGAGAGTACGGACTTTCAGACATCCGCAGGTGCAGGTGCAGAGAGCAGGAGGGCTGAAACGACACGTGAGCATGTCAAAAGGGAGTCACAGTCTCTTAAAGTTCTGGCAGGAGGGAGGGGAAACACTGGGTTTGCTAAAGAAAAGCTGCAAGCGAGCAGCTTAGCTTTACAACAACCCAGAGTTTAAGTTAAGTCTCTTACTGGAACAGCAAGCCCAGAGTTCCCCTCCTACTAGCATAGATATAGAGTCCCGTAGCCATGATGTAGCGTTGCCAAGGCAGCAATTTCACTGGATCTAAACAAATCAATCTACCATTAGAAATCACCATAGCGGTGGCTTTCTTAATCTATTTCAATAATTTTACAACGTTTCTAAGACGTTAGTATATTTTTTTACACTGTAGGAATCACATACTACAACATATATTCATAACAACATGATCAAATTCGTGACTACAGAGTTTTATTTTAGCATGGGTTTCCTCCGTAAAAGAGACCTGCATGTAACTTCACAGCATGCGGTTAAAATCCTTAAATTCACGGACGTGTTTTGGCTTTATTTTTTTGGCAAAAAACGTCACTCTTAACAGCCGCTAGTCTTTGAGAAGACGTGAAATATCCACTGGAATTTTGTTTCTTTCTATTACACCTGCCAGGAAATCCGTGTTATGTGGCTAAGCTGCTGCCTAGCAGGTAAAACACGTTTAAATGGATATATTTATTTTTATTAGCTAGAAATGATGCCACATGTCTCATTCAATGCTATTTATGCCACTTCGAAAGTTTGTTTAGATCCAGTGATTCTGCCGTCATGGAAACGCTACGTCACACTTCGGGACTCTATTAGAAAGCTAGATACCGCATTGGGCTCCAGAACATACATTAATAGCGTCGCCATCTTGGTGGGGGCAACAATCACTGGAGGCCAGTGGAGGAGCATGTGACTCTGACTGGAAATCAGACAGGTGTCTCTGATTGCTGGAAAGTGTTGCTGTCACTCCCCCATAGACAGTAAGCGCACTGCCCCCACCAATATGGCGCCCGCGTTTACCATGCCACCTAATAGCTGCCCCCACCAATATGGCGCCCGCGTTTACCATGCCACCTAAGAGAACTCGACAGTCAATGCAGTATCTAGCTTTCTAATATTTATGGTTACTAGACCACAGAGGGTAGTTATTAGCCTTGGGGGAGAGTACTTACCAGGCTACAGCGCCGCTCGGTGGCTGGAGGTGTCAACAGCCGCCACGTTTGACCCTGACTGAAGCTGATGAATGTCCTCACACGACCCCCCTGCTTCCTGTTAGCCAACAACACACCACTAACGCCAGCCACCTGACACACACAGACACACACATTTATATGCATGTATGTATGTATGCACACAAGCACACACATACACACACACATACTACACAACTGTTTACAACAAGACTTTATGGAAGAAAATGTCATAATGTAATACAGGATTTCTAATGAATCACTTCTTTGGAAGTGAAATGGTCACCCTGTTTTTTTTTTTTTTTTCTCAGATGTGATCGGATTACTGTTTTAAGTGAATCTTCTGAATCCCAATGATCCATGTTCTTCTGTCTCCTGATATTGGCGGCTTGTCTTACCAAAACATCCAACTTATTAGGCCTCTACGCAAGCCAGACAAGGGGGATTGCTTGACGCACAATCAATGAGCAAAAAAATAATTCCAAATTCCACCGTAAATAGGATCCACTGTCCATCTCAATTTAACCAAAAGCTATCCAAGATATAGTGTAGGAGTGCACATCAATGTAAATGAAGAACGTCCTAAACTTATAGTGGTAACAAAACTGTTTGTTTTTCCAGCTGACTAGCTTTTTCACTAATGAATCACCTGCCTAAGCCGCACTTCCTGTCTACCTCTATTGATTTCCTGTACGCATCTCATGGCTTGAGTTGGAAGAACCAGCAGTGGGAGACGACATTTAATCAAGAAACTAAGCATAAATTAGAACTCCTTTTGAACAAATGTGAATTCGTTTGCATCCATTTTGCTAACAACCCAATGGGGTTTTAAAGGGGTGATTAATTTAGAACACCTGGTCATTGTGCAGCTAGCCAAGTTAGAAGCACCTAAGAGAAAATGCTCATGGTACATTTGGCCCTAAGCATTGCAGTGTGAATATGTGCATATTAGTATGGCTGTGCATGTGTTTCAGGTAGTGTGCATATGTGTGTTAGTGTGTCTATTTATAAATGGGTGAGTGTGAATATGACTGTATTTCTGTGAATGTATACTGTACATGACTGTGCCTGTACCGTTACATCCATACAGTATATAAATGTGTGTGGATCAGTACCTTA
>NC_063206.1:3578243-3623243 GCF_017589495.1 Alosa alosa | reverse complement strand
GTGTTTACCCTGTGCTCCTGGCTGTGTGTGTGTGTGTGTGTGTTTTTTACCCTGTGCTCCTGGCTGTATGTGTGTGTGTGTGTGTTTACCCTGTGCTCCTGGCTGTATGTGTGTGTGTGTGTTTTCACCCTGTGCTCCTGGCTGTATGTGTGTGTGTGTGTGTGTGTTTTCACCCTGTGCTCCTGGCTGTATGTGTGTGTGTGTGTGTGTGTGTGTGTGTTTACCCTGCGCTCCTGGCTGTATGTGTGTGTGTGTGTGTGTTTACCCCGTGCTCCTGGCTGTATGTGTGTGTGTGTGCGTTTGTGTTTTTACCCTGTGCTCCTGTCTGTATATGTGTGTGTGTGTTTACCCTGTGCTCCTGGCTGTATGTGTGTGTGTGTGTTTACCCTGTGTTCCTGGCTGTATGCGAGCAGCCAGTCCTCCTTGCTGGGGTGGAAGAGCAGGCTCTGGATGGTGAAGCTGATGCTGAATCTGTGGAAGGAGTTGCCCTCATCTGAGCTCACCACCACACTGGAGTCCATCTCAGGGTCACTCACCAGCAGGATCTGTCAGGCAGATGGGGGTGCGGGTATCTCAAGGTTGAATTTCGGTTCACAAGAAATGTAACCTCCTTCCAGTGTGTCCCACAGAATTGAATTCTATTTGTGGTGGTAGGTTTGCAGAATTAACTTGAATGCAACAGTTTTTAACAAATTAGCGCATCTTGGTTATAATGCTAACCAGATTTAAGCACAATTTAGCACAACCTGGAAAATCATTGTGTGGGGGTCAATGTTGATATTGTGGTGGGCCGCCACAAATAAGTCAATGTATGGGAAACACTGTCCTTCCCTGTGTATGTATTGAATTTCGGTCCAGGATCAGACTGGTGAGGGTTTCAGGGTTTAGTTTGGGTTCCTTGTAAAATCTCTTCTCTTCAACATTTCTAACTTGGTAGATCACCTAACTGCGATAAATTAGTTCCTAACCATGGATGCTCATAGGGTCAGTGCTTACAGTATGTCTGTTTTCTGTGAGTGTGATTAATGAAACCCCAATTAAACTAAGGGTGATTATCCAAGAGGCATTCATAACCCTCAGCATTCATCCTGGAATGCACTTCAAAAAGACTTCAAATTGGACTTTCTCATGCCACTTAGGGTTAGAGGCTGTGTTTGAAGTTATCACTGTGAATGTTTCTTAATGGTATTTGCCATATGACTATTCCTTTTTATTCTGTTTACTTTGCTGATCCTACAACTTCCTTTTTGTATTTTGTCTTGTTTTTAACTCATGTTTGAACTTCCTTTTAACGAGGTGCTGCCTACCAGGGCTCACTTGGAAAATACATCTGTCTCAAAGTGACTACCCTGGATGAAGGATAAATGAAATAAAATGAATGTGTTATTACATGTATTTTATGGAGCCCACCTGATGACACTGATGGGAAAAAAATGTGGCCTCAAAATAATTCATGCCTATGAATTAGTCATTGGTGGCCACACAAAAAACACATGGCCACAAAAAATTGTGGTCATCAAATAATAATGCAATAATTATTGGTCATGCATTATTTCATGGCCACCATTTTGTATTGTGTTGCCACAAAACAAGGAATCTGCTGTTTGACAACGGCCAGCCAGCTCAAGTGAGTGATGATAGGCCCCAAAGATGGATCACAGACTTAATTTAATTTCCTTTTCACCTTGGGCTGAATTATAATTGTCTCCTGCAATCTCTGGCAGAGAACCATATCATCATCATCAAAAACACATATAATTTGGCTGCTTAAAGGCTTGAAACGTAGACAATATGTGGACATTGAGCAAGTCGTCGATTTCATCAAGCAGGAGGTGGAAGGACCTTGGAGACTACATGACTACAGGTGGATGCATGAAAAATGCATTAAAAATGGAATCGATGCCAAAAAGGAGGACTTGTTTAATCCTGCAGCTCTAGATCCGGACTCTTCAGCTTTGCATCGGCCTGGAGACCACACTGCAGACAGCTGCTACCGAGCTATATTTGGCATGTTGATTCCTATAATAAGTTATAGCCCTTTGGAATATGTACCAATTACATATTTGTTTTTTTCCCGCAAAATCATCTGGCTCAAAGCTGCTTACACATGCAATAGCAGGGTACTTTGCAGAGGCTGTGGAAAAGCATGGTGGCTATCCTCAGATCACACAGACAGACCTGGGATTCCTCCGTCGTGATGAAAACGACAGCAGAGCTGGTGATCACTGCTGTATTGCTGGAGCCAGCGCTTCAAATCAAAGAATCGAGAGTTGGTCCTTCGTAAAGAGGGAATGGAGAAACGAATATCGATGATTACTTAGACAAGTGTCTCATTCAGTTGAGCTTCTGAGGTATTATCCAGGTAAGCGTGAATATCGTCTGATGTCATTATGTGATTATAATCCTCCCTCCTGCATGATGTCTAATATATTACAACAACTCAATTCCTTCCTCTTCACGGCTTACGTGTCTGTGTCCCAATGAGTTGCAAGCCATATGTAATAATATGTTTGGAAAACAGCACACATGCAACACACTCTAGGGTAGGCCCATATACATTGACATCATTACAGGAGGCATTAATTTACAAGATTAATATAATAACTGAAATAAATACATGCTGAAATAACTCAACAAGGGACACTCATGGGCTACAATTAAATTACATGACAATTCAACATTATTGCATTATTACACTGACTCACTGTCACACAGGATTATGAAAAAAACATAGACTGTATAAAATAGGAAAAACACTACACTCACTGTTAGGGCCTAGGCTATTGAACCTTTATCCAACTCGTTGGTGGTTAAATTACGTGGCACACTCATTATTAACTTTGTGTGAAAAGAACACAATTGTTCTTTTTTTTTATTCATATTAGGAAGAACTAGGTAAGATAAAGGCAGTGTGGAACGTCCACAGAATACGGCCATCAAAGAACCACACGGCCTCCCCGGTGTCACATGCACTGTCCCGCAGCTGCGGGGCTGAGAATGTTCTAATTCCACACAGCATTGGCCCTTGCAAACGGGCATGCACGTTGCTTTCAACTATTCTTTGTGATTAGGATGTGCTTGATCTCTGTTACACAATCTAGTCAGGCCTTACAGTCCCCCACAGATTCCATGCCGTGCTAGACAGGCTACAGGTGTCATCAATTGAGGCTATTTAAGACTAGGAAGTGGTTAGGGTAAATTAGCAAAAAAAGAAGATTTTGATTTTTGATTTTCCTTACATGCCCCACAAACATACCACAAGCCCAGGGATTTTATTTGCAGATTTGGGAGGCTCTTCGCTCCCTCATCTTTAACTGACTTGTGTGTCAAACACCTACATGGTAACTGAGCTCATTATCTTTGTCTAGTTGTAGAGGTCACTGGGGCCTACAGCCTTTCCATGTGTTATCCATCAGTGGCTTCACAGATGTACGGCGAAAATAACATTCAGTTAATTGAGTTACATTTCGGTTTTATATATTCGGTTATATTTGTTGGTATGCTACCACATATCGAATGTAAGCCTATACCGGTACTAGCAACTAGAGTCTGCAATAAAAAGTATGAATACACGTTGGCACAACACTCAATTAAATTCAACAATTTCACAACCTAGTGGCTTTTTACATCTGCACATTTTTACATCTCATAAAAGATTACTTTGCCATATGATAAAAGATCCTGGTATTTATTTTTTCAATCAATCAAGTAATTTCATAACTAACAACACGTTTGTAATTGATTGCCTAATCTACATCCATTACAGGATAAAAAGAGAATTGAATGGCAACTGGTTAAATTGATATGCATACTTCCAATGTGTTAGAATGGACATCTTTAAATGAAATGAAAAAAATATTTTGTTATATTATAATTAATTATAGTTAATTATTATATTGCGGAGCTCCTTACAGTCTTAGAGTGTAACTCCAAAAAAAAACAACTTAGGGTCTATTTACAGTAATTAAAAACTTCAAATGTTTGACTGAGAGCAAAATTACGTTAATTGGTGGTGTTTTGAGCAAGACCGTTTATTGGCATTATCACTGAAAGGGCTTACAGTGATGCTAACTGGGCAAGGTGCCATGTTGCTATTTTATACCACTAACAAGGCTCAAAATATAATTACATTTCTGTGGTAGCGTGGTAAAGGGTTTCTACAGACAAACCGAAGTATTGTAAACTTTGAAAGTGTACAGAGAGGTTAACAAGACCTGTATCTGTAGGAAGAAAATTCCATGGCTTCCTGGTCTGGTTTCAGCAAGATCTGCGCAGCACTGCAAGATCAAACTGGCCTGCTGATTTGTCAGACTACTGAGTTGGCGGAATGATGGGGTACTTGAACAGTGACATACAGTGGGCTTCGCTTTCAAATGACCACTTCAGTCGCGCATTACGAGGTGTGAAGCTGCGTGAAGCTTAGTACCACTTTCAGCCACTGTGCGTCGCTCTGCCACTGTACATCGCTCTGCCTGCCGCCCCTTCTGAAAATAAGGAGGCTACCATTAAACATAATTGTTGCCGAGAGTAATCCCAGCCTACGAACTGATTAACAAAATAAATCGTGCATAATTAAACATTACCTCGATTTAGGCTACTTGGGTATGGCTTAAGGCTTGACTACACGGTGGTAACGAAAATCAAAATCGAAATTTGCTGTCTACATTATTGTCAGTGTTGGGGGTAACGCAACTACGCAAATCAAAACAGTGTCTTGTGTGATAATTGAGCCAGTAGAGAAATAACTGTTCAGAATTAATCTGTAGCCTTGGGTAGGCTTCTGCAGAAAACAATGTTGTTGCCGATTTAATAATCTGGCGACGTTTTTAACAGGCTACGCAATAGAGGCTTAGACAACTATGACCCACTTTTTGTTTTCGTAAATTAATTTGCCCTACTTCTTGACTGCAATGTAGTCAATTGACTGCTTGACATGTCATTTTTATTTTTCTGTACAATAAACAAATACATCTGCTTTATGCCGCAGAATTACATTCATATTTGGCTGACTTCTGCAGACGCGTAAAAAAACACTGCCAGGCCATCCTTAAAAATATTTTCGTTTGCCGTAAGCCGACAGACCCTGTCAATTTAGAACCGACCCAAATATTTATTTTTTTCCCCTTTTAGTCCAACCGACTTGCCGGTTGTAACCTTGCGTTAAGACCGACCGATTTTTTTTTACTCTAAACAACCAATACAAATAAAATACTATTTATTTTAGTAGGCCTAAGTATTGTGAATATAAATTGCCTACATACAAACGTAGGCTCTCTTAAATAAAACCCTGTTGCGTCATCTCTACACCATTGGTTTACGCATGTCACACTATGGCCTATACGCTTCATTTCATTCACAAACATCTCGACTCAACGCTTATTACTTGGCACGAAGCTCTGGAAAAACAGCGATTTTTGTGTGAGCATATCAGCGAACACCCCTTACCACTCGGTGAGTTTCACGTCTTTGTAAACGAAAGTTTAATGCGTTTTTAGGACATCTAGGAATTGTTCAAGTGCACCTATGCAGCGTTGTGGAGGAGGGGGGCTACCACAGAAACCGAAAATTCTCAAATTTAAATCTTAAACGTTCTATTTAATCATAAACTATCTGAAAACAGGGCTTTAAGTGTAAAATACCGAACTTGTCCTTTAAGGCTCAACAGCCCATTCAGATGAGGTGAAGGCACCACCAAGGTTAGCTAACCCTAACCATGAGAAGACCCGATATCATCAGTGCAACAGGGGCATTGGGTATTGTTGTATGGATCAGTGCAAGAGGGTATTGTTGTATGGATCTATATGTGGGCAGCGTGGCCTACTGGTTAGCGCTTCGGACTTGTAACCGGAAGGTTGCCGGTTCAAACCCCGACTAGTAGGCACGGCTGAAGTGCCCTTGAGCAAGGCACCTACTGTAACCCCTTACTGCTCCCCAAGCGCCGCTGTTGTTGCAGGCAGCTCACTGAGCCGGGATTAGTGTGTGTGTGTGCTTCACTTCACTGTGTGTTTCATTCAATTCATGGATTGGGATAAATGCAGCCCAAATTTCCCTCATGGGATCCTTATACTTATGAGATTTCTGTGGAGATTCTTCGTAAAAGGAATTTCTGTGGAGATTCTCCATATAAGGGAACTAGATAGATACATAGATAGATAAATACTTTATTGATCCCCAAGGGGATAATCAAGAACCGTGTGATCTATGTGATGATTGGCCATGTAAGGAATTGGTTTACCTTTTTCTGATTGGATGGACACACATACAGATAACTCAGGACCAGTCTGGAATCCAGTCTGTCGTTCAGTTTCTCGTAGCTGCTTCCTAAATCCAGTGATCTGCAAGAAGGGTCATGGGAAGAATTTTCTGGAAATGTATAGCATGAGCAGCTCAGAATTTTTATTTCAAGTTCAGCATGTGTTGAGAACTATGTTTCTCAGCAAAAGCCACAACAAAATGGTAACAAATAGATGTAAAGAGACATATCATGTGGAGTTTATTTTTTCATTTTGGCAAGTAGCCGTATAATAAGCGGGATAATGTATGGAACGCTGGTCATTATCTGTAAAATAAGTCCCTTCAGGGCGAAGCAAGACTCCTCCGCTAGCATGTCGGGGTCCGGTTCGCCTTGTCGGGACTTATTTTTCCTGATAATGACCGGTGTTCCATACATTACTCCTAACACAATGCATCCAAGACACAATGCTAATTATATTACTGGGCGAGACATTTAGTAAATTTATGAACATGTGCTAGATCCTGTATATATAAACTAATGTGTTAATACTGATGGGTCAGTGCAAAGGTGTGTGTGTGTGTGTCCACAACAAGAACGAGGCATGTTGTAAATTAAGTCACATCAGTGGCCAAGCATAGAAAATCTGAACTCCGAGTGTTGAAAACTGTACAACCTGAATTAGGTTATTGAAATAAATTACATAATCGACACAAGACATAAAACATTTTTTTTTTAGTAGTAATTAGTTACGGTGAAAATCCTGTTATGTTTTCGGTTGGTGATGTTGCTGCCGTGAGATCCTCATAATCACTCTTCCAAACACAGCATACACTCAAATACACTACATAAACTCAAACTCATTAAAACATACTCACACCCATAGAGCTTACCTCCAAAGTGAACTATCTGTCACTGTCCCCAGGTTGAAGTCGAAGAGTTTTGTGAGAATCAGGATCACCTAAGAAAAGAGAAGGAAAGAAAACAAAAGATAAACACACATCCGGTCTCCACTACTTGGTGCACTACTAGGTAGATTGGGTACATTTACAGGAACCGCCCGCTAATCACAGCCGTGCTTAGAAAGAGTTTTGTTGGTATTTGTTGGGCCTGCTCTTTGTTTGGTTATGTTGTATTGAATCATAAATCTCCACATTGAAGGGGTTTGATTGAATAAGGGTTTGTCTGGTTATGTTGCTGATCATAAATGGCCACATCAACAAAGAGGATTGACTGAAGAATTTGTCGGTATTTGTTGGGTGCCCAGGGTTTGTCTGGTTATGTTGCTGATCATAAATTGCGACAACAATGATGAGTAATTAAGATCATGAATGTGGAGGGGAAGGGTGGGGGGTTGTGGGGGTCTGGGACACAAGACTTCTGAAGAGGTTGTGGGCCTTATTCAACAAAACACAGATGAAGGAAGGTGCGTTCTTGATAAACCACAAACTTGTTAAACTGGGAAATTTCCTACCTACAGCACAAAGAATTGAACACCTCTCCTATTTTCTGAAACCTCAAAATACATCGCACACTGGAGGATACTTTATTTGCGAATTCACGCAGAGTCAGCAAAAATATATCATCAAGTGTGCGATGTATATTCGTTTCAATTGTTCTACTGCACACCATCAGCACCTGGAGAAAGAAGGGATTTTGACCCTCTCCTATCTATACCTTCTTTAGTCAAACTAGTAGAGATGGGCTATCTCTCCCTCACTGCTCTTTTTGGTTTATCGCCGCTGGTTTCACATGTCTGTCTCTCTCTCTGTAGCTGGCTCCTCTCTCTTTCTCTCTATCTCTCTCTCTCTCTGTAGCTGGCCTCTCTCTCTCTGTCTCTCTCTATCTCTCTCTCTTTCTCTCCATCTCTCTCTCTCTGTAGCTGGCCTCTCTCTCTCTGTCTCTCTCTATCTCTCTCTCTTTCTCTCCATCTCTCTCTCTCTGTAGCTGGCTCCTCTCTCTATCTCTCCATCTCTCTCTCTCTGTAGCTGGCTCCTCTCTCTTTCTCTCTATCTCTCTCTCTGTAGCTGGCTCCTCTCTCTATCTTTCTCTCTATCTCTCCATCTCTCTCTCTCTGTAGCTGGCCTCTCTCTCTCTCCATCTCTCTCTCTCTGTAGCTGGCCTCTCTCTCTCTGTAGCTGGCTCCTCTCTCTATCTCTCTCTCTCTCTCTCTGTCTCTCTCTCTGTAGCTGGCTCCTCTCCACAGCTGCACTGACGTCTTCCGAGTAAACTTTTCACTAAGATCCAAACTTACCCAGAATGCAAGTGGCCCTCTCGCTGTGAAGCTATTACAGGTTAATTAACCAATCAAGAGCAAAGACTCAATTTGCATATGAAAATGTGCTGCATCTGAGAGAGCAGAGCTGCACCAGGAGTCATTTAGGATCGAGCCGCAGTTTCCACCTTCATGTAGGAGCTAATTACATCTTAAAGGCAAGGGAGCGGAACAGCAGTTCCACATACCCAGCAGGGTCAGTCACACACTCTCAAACGTACACACACACACACAGAATCACTCAAACACATACGCGCACACACACACACATACACACTGCAGCTACAAAGGCACAGCGAGTTTGAAGTCTTCCCAGCAGGTTCTCTCGTATGCACACACTCACTTATATATGCATGTCCTGGCTCACACACACACTAGTTGAGGCCCGTCGTCATGCGCACACACGCACACACACACACACACACACTACTTGAGGCTCGTACTACCAGTCTGCTCCTAATTACATTAGCATGTGAATGAAGAGACTGCTGCGGGGAAGCACGCGTGTCTGATGCCCAACCCTCCCAGAGACAGCCAACACCATAGGGAAGTCTGTGTGTGTGTGTGTGTGTGTGTGTGTGTGTGTGTCTGACTGACTCACTCACTCTGGTTGCTGAGTCCAAATCCTCCGGAGGTGTGTGTGTATGTGTGTGTGTGTGTTTGCATGTTTGTGGGATGTGTTTTTCATACATTTCTGTAGCTGCATTAGCCTTCTTTTCAAAGCATCTGTGGTAACATGAGCTAGGAACTTTAGGTAATATGTAGCCTGTAGGTAACCTTAGGTAATATGTAATCTGTATTGTAATGCTAGCTAAATCTAGGTAATATCACAATCAGGGTAAGCTCTTTGTTTCATGAAGCCTACAAATTCAACCTTATTATCCTTTTAGTTTTTTAGTTTCAGTATTTAGTTTTTTGCTTGTTTGTTTAATCTACTGTATATCCGATGAAAAAAGAATTTCAGGGGTCATTGACAATTCAAGTGGACAACTGTTGGAGTGGACATATGAAAGAAATGTTTTGCCATAAGTATAAGGTTAAATATTTGCATACAATATTTGGAGTATTTATTCTTGTTCTTTGGGTTAAGACTGGTGAATTGACCTTTATAGCATATTTATGGAAAGTGTGTTGAAGTGGACAGAAACGTCCAAACGTTTGACGGAAAACTTTTTACAACTAAATAGTTGTTCAAATTGTATGTGGGCATGTTGTTGGTAGGCTGCTACTTGGTTTGATGCATATCTGAAGTATTTTGTCTGCTAAATAAGTTCAACCAGGTCAGCTACTGTAACGGTATAAATGTCAAATCCCTACAATTTCCATTAAAATAATGATTACTTTGACATTTGTCACATATTACAGAATGTCCTAGTGTGGTTAATTTGCTCACATTAAAATATTGTTAACATAATGTGTTGAAGTGGTGTAGTTTTAATGATATGAAATTAAACACATTTGAGGATGAACATGATTGAAAGATGTGATTTGAGCCAACAAATGGTATTCTTGCACTTCTTTTTCCAATAGTCAAGGTGGTTATAAGTCTAGTCATTAATAACAACATACAGTTATCCAACATAATGACATATATTCTGACAATCTATATTTTAGGACCAGGTATTGACAGTGTTTTCCAATAGTCAAGGTGGTTATAAGTCTAGTCATTAATAATAACATACAGTTATCCAACATAATGACATATATTCTGACAATCTATATTTTAGGACCAGGTATTGACAGTGTTTTCCAATAGTCAAGGTGGTTATAAGTCTAGTCATTAATAATAACATACAGTTATCCAACATAATGACATATATTCTGACAATCTATATTTTAGGACCAGGTATTGACAGTGTGTGCTCTGGGCTGTTTAAGTTTTTAGTTTGTGTACGTTCACATTTGTGTGTGATTGTGTGTTCACGTTTGTGAATGGCTGAGGTTGTGTATTGGTACTCCTGTCTGTGTGTGAATCTGTATGTCCATAGTTCAGTGAATGTTTGAGGTTGTGTATGCTGGTGGACGTTGTGTGGGTAGAGTTGAGGTTATTTGGAAGTTTGCTTATGGGAGTGATTGAGGTTGTGTGTGTGTGTGTGTGTGACAGAGTATGATTAAAACTGGCACTACACACACACAAACTCAGGGAAGCTTTCAAGCTGAACTCATGAGATTAAAGGGGTTCTCAGCTCATTCATGGGAGAAAAAAAACAATCAATAGAAAATTGTGTGTGTGTGATTGATTGAGGCAGCCCCTCTACCCTACTCCGCACACACACGCTCCCCACACACACACCTTTCTCTCACACACACGCTCCCCATACACACACCTTTCTCTCACACACACACTTCTCATACACACACACTGTCAATACACACGCCTCTCTATCACACAAACACTCATCATACAGACACACACTCCTCACACACACCTTTCTTTCACACAAACACTCATCATACAGACACACACTCCTCACACACACACCTTATACACACACTCCTCTATCACACAAACACTCATCATACAGACACACACTCCTCACACACACCTCTCTCACTCACACACACACTCTCTCATACACTCTCCTCATACACACCCCTTTCTCTCACACACACTAACACACACAAAAACCTCTCACAAATACATACAACCACACAATTATCACACTAATCCCAGTGAACAACCTAATCATGTCCATTCTAGCCAGAGCTAGCCATTTTCAGAGAAATGAGTTACAGATCTTCTCAATTGCTTTAACATTACTACTAGTGAACTAAACAATCCAAACCAAAATGTGATCTGCAGTAGCAACTGATAGGCACTAGAAAAGGCTATTGTCCTGTTCTCACAGATGATTCCGATATGTGGAAATGTATGTGCAAAACACACACACACACAAATCCCTTCATATTTCACTGGCTGCTCCACGTGCTCATTTAGAAAGCACTGGCATTCTATATCATTCACTCCACCAGCATAATTAGTTTTCTGCTTACACACAAAATCTTTACATGTCACAGAATTTCAGAGGCCGAGTTACGTTTTGAAAAGGAATGATTGAGATTAGAATGCAGTTTCATTCAGCAGGATATCTTGCATTGTGTGTGGTAGTTTCACTCACCAGGAGTTTGTATGTTTTGTTGTATTGATTGTATATGTGTGGGGGTCTTTTAAAAGACAATTCTGAAAATGTGTCAACAATTGTAAAAAACTGTAACAGATTAATTTAGGTGAAAACACTGAGAATACAAAATCCTCACAGACCAATCAGATGCTCAGGATAAATCAATTAAACCAGTTAGATGCTCCGGATAGATCAATTTAACCAATCAAACGCTCAGCATAAAGCAATTAAAGGGCCATGAGTCAGTTGGATGCACATACATTTTATCGTACAGTAATGCTTTCTTTTCATTGTTTTTTTATTGTGAATACATTTAATTCATTATACTGTATTCTTTGGTATTCTATACTATTTTATAGTATTCTTGCAGTACATTACTTTTCACTGAATGTAAGTTACACAATCTTATCACAATACATCTACTGTAAAAATAACTTTTATTTTATTTTTACTTTTATATATATATGTTTTGTCTTTTATGTTGTGTTCATCATGTGAATAGTTTGTTGGGGGGGAAACCATTAGCAACATTACTGCACAAATCTCATGCAGCACCCACTGTTGTGTATGTGTATTTCGGGGGCTTTTGCATTTTTAATATGACATGACATTGTTTCAGGAGTTTGGTTTTGAGCTGGAAGTTTGAGGAGTTGAATGTGCAACTGTGCTTAAAGGTTTGAGAAATAAAGCATAATTTAAGAAGCGTCTTGGCATAACATACTGTAAAAGTGATATAGATCTGCTTTGTGATGAGCTTTTAATTAATACCATCACTCATAGTACCTATAGGAGAGAACCTTAGAGATTGTCCCTCCTATTCAACTCTTCAATCTTCGATCTTATCAAACTATATAATCATCTCATGTCAAGTCAAGCCACGCCACATTATTTGTATAGCACATTTAAAACAGGAGTTGTTTACATATTGTGTTACAGTTGAGACAGTTAAGAGTTGACAATACAGATGAATGGTGCAAGGAGGCAATAGGGTAATCACTAGTAAGAAGTGGTTCTACATGGCAGTTAAGAAAAACATAAACAAATAAAGTAATATATAAGATATTAGATACAAAAATAAATACAATTATGCAGCATTTTTGACCGCTTTTCTTTATTTTATCTGTTGACTTGTAAATTAATATTTTGGTTAACCAGACCACTGTTGTCCTTCTCCCTCTTTATGTTTCGATTCTGAGCCACCGGGTGTGAGAATGCATGACACAAATTCTCTCTCGCGTACGTACACATACACACATTCTATCTCACATATGAATGCATACAGACATTTTATCTCAAATGAACACATACACACATTCTATCTCACATATGAATGCATACAGACATTTTATCTCATATGAACACATACACACATTCTATCTCACATATGAATGCATACAGACATTTTTTCTCATATGAACACATACACACATTCTGTCTAACAAGCAAGTGCTGTCAAAGTGCTGTACACTCTTCCCCATGCGGCATGATTCCCTATGCTCAAACCCTGAAGTTAAGCATGTACACTGTGTGTGTGTGTGTGTGTGTGTGCAGTACATACATGTCAGAGAGAATGAGAGCTAATCAGTGCATGTGTGTGTGTGTGGAGGAGGAAGAGTGTGAAAAGGCTATGGGAGAGTGTGTGAGTGTATAACCATTAATTGATGCTCAGTATGTTTATATATTCTACCCCATATTAAT
Source organism: Alosa alosa (assembly GCF_017589495.1). Lineage (NCBI taxonomy): Eukaryota > Metazoa > Chordata > Actinopteri > Clupeiformes > Clupeidae > Alosa > Alosa alosa. Next base: position 3,609,916 of record NC_063206.1, on the reverse strand, counting down.
AGGACTGCATTATCCATTTTTACCGTCATTTTATTAAGTACTACTTTTACATACAAATCACAGTAACCAGAGAATGCTGGTGCAGAAGTTTGAGTGACAGGGGGTGAAGAGGAAGTGTGTGTGTGTGTGTGTGGTTTAATAGATGTGATGATAGGATATATAAAGCTATGCCATGAAATACTGGCTTACTAAGCCACTCAAGCCATGTTCAGCATATTTGAATAAGCTAACCCTCAGCCAATACCCATCTCACATAAGCCAAAACAGCCAAAAACTAAACTCAAAAAGCCAGGGTCAAATTTCACTCCCACGGCCAGCATGACAAGAAGGATGATAGAGATAAATGAGGTAAGGTCTGACAAGAGAGGAAGAGAGGGACAGAGTGAATGACAAGAGAAAAAAAGGAATAGAGTAGTGAATGACAGAGAGAGAGGAGAGGAATAGAGTGGTGAATGTAAGAGAGGGACAGTGAATGACAAATGACAAGAGAAAAAGAGGGATAGAGTGAATGACAAGAGAAAAAGAGGGATAGAGTGGTAAATGGAAGAGAGGGATAGAGAAGGATTGGGTAGAGAAAGAGGGTGCTCACGCTGCTGTTGTATCCGGTCCAGTATACCATGGCTTGATTATGTGCCGAGTCTCCGAACAGGGAAAAACTGGAGCTGCTCAGCTGGATCTCCGAGACGCTCTGTCCATCAGGAAAACGTGCAGGTCCTCTCCTCTCTGCTCCTCTCTTTACTTCCTCTCCTCTCCTCTCTGCTCCTCTCTTTTCCTCCTCTCCTCTGCGCTCTGCTCCTCTCTTCTCCCTCTGGTTCCGCCAGCTGTGTCCCTCCTCTGCTTGCCCGGGAGGTGCCCCCGCTGCCCCCGCGTTCGCTGCCCTTCTGTCCGATGCCCCGGGAGGATCCACAGGTTCCCCGTGTGTGTGCTGCTGGTGTTGTGGAGCCCCAGCCGGTGTGTTAACAGAGACCTCAGCGCTGGATCTTCTCGTCACATCTGCCATGGAGCTGGGGGGGGCGAAGTCCAGCACCACGAAAGCCCCCAGCAGTAACCAGCAAACCCCTCCAAACACGCCCTGCAGAGACGCCATGCTAACCCTAACACGCACCCCCCCCGCCCCAGAGCGCCGCCAGGAGCCCAGTGCACAAGGCAGAGATGCACAGCACTGATCCACAGCAGCCCGCACTCACACACACTCTTCAGAAATGTCAGGACTGTGTGTGTGTGTGTGTGTGTTGTTACTGAAACAAGAGAGTGTACGTGCATGTGTGTGAGATAGAGAGGCAAGTCTGTCGATATTTTGTGTGTGTGTGTGTGTGTGTAGGTAGGTGTGTGTGTGTGTGTAAGATGTGAGTGTGTTGTAGGTCGGAATGTATCATACTTGAGAGGCGGAGCTCTGAGCTGAGAAGTGATGCGATTTCAAATCACCAATAACTGATCGCTGAGATACAGACACACACACACACACACTTAAGCTGGAGACCACGAGACAGACACACCCACTCCGTCAATCAAATCCTCCTGGTCACTGATATCAGCCAGAGGAGCATTGAGAGTTTACTGAGAGTGGGAATGAAAGCATGGCCTTCCAGAGCACTGAAACATTCCTCAGTGTTCCTGTCATGTGCATAAGAGCACATACTGTTGTAAGGAAAGGAGTGAAACAGCTGGACCAATGAGCAGCTCAGATGCAGCAGCAGAAAACCAACATGAAGAAGAGATGAAAGGTGCACTCAGCGATTGTGCATGACATCACATTTGTTAAATTAAAATTTCTTAGCAGATGCTTTTGTCCAAAACAATGTACATTATTTTAACTAAGGACCAAACAAAACATCACAGAGAGGTAGCTCACCCCTCCATTTAGTATTCCTAGAGAAACTCCACACAGTGTTTCATTTTGGTTTGGGGGACAGGCTGCCCCCAATTTTAGTTTGTTTCTAGTTTTTGGAGCCTGGGCTGCATACAGAGAATGTTTTTTAATCGGCTTGAAATTGCGTACGATCACTGACTGCACCTTGATGACACGAAGAGTCTATAGGAGGCAGCAGAGAGGGAAGAGTAGGCGAAAATTAGATAAACCATCAGATATACATTAAGGAGATAAAGATATGCAGCCACGTTGGAATTTAGAGCCAAAGTAAGACACAGAATTTTACTGTGAAGAATAACATTGTTAGCCTGACGAGCCAGACCCACATCAAGATGTTGGGTCTGGGAACTCACCAATCTGAGGGGCGGGATAAATGGTTGTCTTTCAAATTCCCTCTGCACGCAATAGAATAGCGCTATAGCTATGACTTCTGTGCCATTCTTTGTTCTTTTCTCAAATAAGAGCCTAAAGGTGCGATTTGTAGGATTGTTACCGAACGTTCTGTAGGCCAAAATCAAAACACTGGTGAACGTTCTCAAGACTACCAGACGCGAGCCTCTTCTGGGTTGCCAGATGTAATGAAGACTTAGCTAACGTTAGTTGACCTGCAGCTGCTTTAACGTTTCTCCAACCATGACCCAGCTACACATTACGGAAACAGTGAAAACAAAACATACCTCTCTAACCAACGTAACATATTTAGCTGAAGTTAGCGATGCAGATGATCCTAGGCTACCTGTTGTGGAGAAATATGGCCAGCTCTGCGTCAGATTTGATATTCTTCGTTTGACGAAGACGTCACCATCTCAGGAAGCTCCTCCGATGTCCACTTAATTTGTTTCTTGTTTTAATTTTGGAAATTTGCCTGCCTCTCATAGGCGTTCATGACTAGCCTACAACTGACAGCTGTTGACAGTTGGCCTTTGCTAATTTGGCAACCCACATAGGAGGACGCGCTAGCCCATTATTAATACGCTATTCTAGAATTAATCGTTCAAAACGAAAACGAAACGAAACGAAAATTCCAAGAGATTCCGCCCTGTAACTCATTTTTTTCATGGGTTTTACGGGTTAGAGTAATGTTGTCAAATAATCCATTACTTCAATTCATCGTGTTTCCTCACTCTCTGACAACATTTGGTGATCATTTTTGGAATGGTTACAGTTTATTTTCCATTATTTCCTACATACTGGACCTTTAACTCTTTAAAGTCTTAAAGTCTTTAAGAGTCGGGGCCCAAAGCCGATTTGAAAGACCGCTGTTTGCCAGAAGCGGCAGCCATCTCCTTTGTTTTCAAGTAGCAGGGAATACTTGCGGAACTGTCGCAACTCTGTAGTCATTTATGTTAAGCCTGCCCACCCAACCTTGTTTTAAAGGTACACTATGCAAGATTTTTACCCTTACGAAGCCAATTTGATGGTAAATGAACTTGTAATAGGCGAATCGTTCAACTAGCATAGCGATAGAGCATGAAAAGCTGTCAGTCAGGTATCAGACATCAGATGGAAAGGCATCAGGTCTCAGAAAAAATGTAATTAAGGCTATGTTTATACATACTTCGCCTTGCTTCTCACACTTCAGAAATGACACAAATCACACTATGTTTATACATACTTCGCCTTTCTTCTAGTCGTTGATGCCAAGGACGATAGAGCAAAAAAAAAACAATCGTGGCCTCCCCGTCGGGGAATCGAACCCCAGTCTCCCGCGCCGGGGGCAAGGATTGTTTAGCTAAACGGCCCTAAACCGTTTCCCATTCATTTCCAATGGTAATGCTAAACTAACCTGACAATAGCCAGATGAATGTCGTTCCGCTTAACTCCGCCTAGCTTCACTCACATCCATCTGGGACCTCTTCCATTGAGAGTGATTTCTGCAACCGACTTTATGGTTCAGCCAATCAGGGACGAGGGCGGAGTTTCATAGATGTGACATAAGCGTAGAAGCGACTGTGAGACTGTTATCAGCGTCACGGGTTGGCTTCGATGTGAGTGGTTGAAGTAGCATGTCAATAGATGACGGACAAGTGGCTTATTCAATCATATGCAAGCATTTTTTGATTAGGCCCAGCCTTCTGAAGCAACACTTCAATAGATTGGTTCCAGATGGATGAGTGGAGCTAGGCGGAGCGAAATTCATCTGGCTATTGTCAGGTTAATGCTAAACCACTACAGATGTAATATTCTTTTGGCCGCTACTTCCTTTTTGGCGCAGTTTTGCAGGGTTATTTTTAGGCCGTTTTAGGCACTACGGATGTCATATATTCTTGGCCACTACTTCTCCTACTCCTAGCTCATTCTTGGCACTTAATTACGGTTATTAATTAACAAGGTTAATGACGCTACAGAGACTCTCTGCACTTAATTACGGTTATTAATTAACAAGGTTAATGACGCTACAGAGACTCTCTGCTCTACACTGGCATCTTGTCTGAATGCAGCATGTCCTCTTTCCTCAAGACCTACTCGTTCTAAACCTCGTCATTCATGGCTGACGAACAAGTGAACGAGTTGTGGACCTGAGCAGGCAGCAACTGTGTAAACCTCCAATCATCAGAGAAAGCCTGTCCCGCCTCCTCTACCAGACGAATGACTGGTATGCGAAAAAGCATAATTGGTCGACAACGCTGCAGGTGTGGCAGTATTCTCTGGCCTAATCCACGTCTCTGTAAGCGCAAGCAAATGAAGCCATAACTGAGGCCAGAGCAGGAATGAAGTCTGCTTTATTCACTGCAGATTGGCAATTCCACAACCCCACAGAAAAAGTAGGACAAGCCGGCTCAACTGATTGTTGCCTTTCAACATCAGTGCGCTTATTAACCTGACCGGATACAGGGATATGTTGAAGACACATTATTAGAAGGACTGTCAGATAACAAGACAAGGTGAGATAAGAGTGAAACTTATCTGAGAGGTGCCTTGCTTGTGTCCTTGCTCGGTGAACTCGTCGCAGGTAGACTCGATTCGTCTTGACACGAGTAAATCTTCACACGAGCGCTGACACCTCCGCTGACGCTCCAGCACAATAACCACTTTAAATGCTAGTCCTAATTGATCACGCGGAAAACCACCCCCTCTAAAACCTTTTAAACCCTATATGTGTGTCAGTCTACTGTGTCAAAGCAATTTTGATCAAAAGCTTTGAGCTAAATTAGACATTTATTCTGCCTCTATCCTTTTGCCCACCCCTTGCTTATGGACAGATCCATGGTCCTTACACCCTCTCTTTGCCTTGAACATCACATGCACCATTTACGCATGTTTACATAGACAGACACACACACACAATTTTTTATGACCCCTCCTCTCCCATCATGTTCTCACTCACAGATGCATGCACATACACACCACATGTTATTCTTTATTTTGTATTAATTAAATATTTCATTGTTTCTCGATTGTGGTTCATATCAGCATGCAGAGGAATTTTAGTTTTTTCCCGGGGAGAGTCTGTGTTGTGTTCCGCAAGGGGCCAGCCGGATTCCTCCTCCAGGCCCCTTTTGAGGAGGCCAGGCGCATCCGGGACACCCTAGCTTTGCAGGACCGGTCACCACCGCAGAGGGAGTCCCTGGTCCGTGAGCGCGCCCTGGCTGTCGTGTGCCAGAGAGGGGGAGACGCCTCAGACCGGACCGAGGTGCTGGGGGACTACATCCTGCAGTTCGGCAAGTCCTTTTGTTGGCTGCTGGAAAATGATGTAGGCTACACCCTGTACCTCATTAAGAGTGTTCAGAGTGAGGAGTCTGAGGGGATTTCTGTGACTGAGGGCAATGGCAAGGATAGTCTACAATCCTTTTTGTCCTTTGCTTTGAGTTTCGCAGAGATCCAGTCTCTCCGTAAGTATGTGTGTGACCAAGGCGGGGGCGCTATTGAGCGACCGCCTCTACCTACTACCCTGAGGAGCAGACCACACCCACTAATAAGACTCAGAGTCCCACGGAATAGTTTAAAACAAGAATTTATTAGAGTTTGACGATTAAAAGTCTCTAAAAGCAGGGCAGTCGTCCTTCGCCAAGGTGTGCCTCTGGGCCTGGCTTTGCTTGGAGGTTCCCCCACACTCCCCCACTCAGAGGGTGCCACTACCCGACTGGAACAAGTCCCCCCCGCAGAACTGGGAAGGTGAAACAGAAGGTTACTTGGTGCAGCCTTGGCCGGCAATGCTTGAGGTGCAATAATTCGCTAACACACACTGCACAGGTTTACCTGGTGATAAGGGGTTTCCAGCTCACTTCCAGGTGCTCCAGCTGGCCGCTCAGTCTGTCACAGCCCCCTCAACGAGGCCTGGGGGATTACACTGCAAACATGGGACACGCTTTGTGAAATACACAACACACCAAAGTACAAGTGGGGGTTCACTACAATCTTCACAGCGACAGTCGGCTGACTCGAGACAGTGGCAGGCAGGCGGCAATGGTGGCGCTGGGGTGCGCTAGTCAGTTGAATACACACCAGGGGGAAAGCAGGCTGGATAGTGGGTAGTTGCACTTAGGGTGGAGAGCTGGGGGCCTCAGGCTATAATGCACACTGGTGGTGGCCAGACACAATGATAGAGGTTTAGTAGGGCAAGGCAGTGGTAGTACGCATGCAGTATGGAAGTCGCTAGCGCAGTACAGGGGCTGACGAGCCGTTGGCTACAACACAGGCAAGGCAATAGTAGTAGGAGGACTCTGATGAAGATGTGACTACATCGAAACGTTAGTTGTATGTTCTGCACCTTTTACTAAATAAATTGAAAATTAAGAAGACATCTGAGCTACACCGGCGTCTCTCCTTCTCTCTGAAATATCTGTCCTGGCCTGGTTGCACCGGATTGTTTGACAGAAGCGCGGAGAACCCTCCTTTGTTAACGGTAAAACAGTTAGTGTCAATGACTGCTTTGTTTATGTCCGCCTGGTAATTCTTCCCCCTTACGGGAAACAAACCCTGGAAGGTTAGTTCCGCCATGTTACGTGCCGTCACCCGATGACACGTGTCCAGTGGCGTGGGTGCAGCGCCAGCCCCTTTAGATGACAACGAGGTGGAGATTGATCACTCCTATGATGAACTGGTTCCAACCATGGTACTGGTTAGGGTACAAGTATTTACTGTAAATGCATGCTGCATTAATCAAAGGGTAAAAAAAGCAGTGTTTCATACTAACACTTGATTGCATGCTTGTTCTTCTAGGCATATTAATCTGCTGTTTCTAGTAGCTAATATAAATTACTATTGAACACTTATACTGGTGTGTCTAATGCTTTTCTATTAACACCAACTCAACACATTGTGTAACAGAGAATTTTGTCTGTCGTGCGCTCCTCCTGCGGCGCTCTCCACACCTCCAGAGAAGACTGCTGATGGTAGAAATCCTGTGATCTGGTTTGCATAATTGCGTTCTTCAAATAAATTAAAAATGTATAAATGCCTAATTTATGCTGTTCATGTGCTTTACTGTATTCCTGCCTAAGCACCAACAAAGAGGAAGACTTCCAGCCCAAGCGCTGCGCACATCGCTGTATGCACGCTTGCCTTTGAGGAGGACCGTGGAGAACAAGGTAAATATGTACCACATATATTTACCCTCTAAAGCACCTACGAAATGCACAATCATTCAGTCAGGGTGTGTGTGTTTGTGCGTGTGTGTGTGTGTGAGTGGGTGTGTGTGTGTGTGTGTGTGTGAGAGTGGGTGTGAGTGGGTGTGTGTGTGTGTGAGTGGGTGTGTGTGTGAGTGGGGTGTGTGTGTGTGTGTGTGTGTGTGTGTGTGTGTGGGTGGGTGTGTGTGTGTGTGTGTGTGTGAGTGGGTGTGTGTGTGCTTGTAATTATTGTTTGTTTTTGTTTCTTTTGTCGTCGTCTGTCTGTTTTCCAGTGCCCCCTGTTCCCGCTCACGACCACGACACCACCGGCTGGAGCTGCTGCTCTTCACATCAGAGACTGTAGATGAAGACTGAGCTACAGGATCTCCGGTTGCGGCCTGTGTCTCGTCCTGTGCGCCACGTATGGAATGCGATCTCCCTGTGGCGTCTTCCTCGATCTGGTTACAGAGCTGCCCTCTCCCAACTTCTTCCAGCTCCATCCATTCTTCATCTGGAAGCCCGAGAGCGACATCATGGTCAGGCTGAGGAACAACTACGTCCTGCCATGTCTTCATGGATGCACTCGCCCGCACGTTGTCTCTGCTGGTGTGGGCAGGCCTCGGGTGATTGTTGGCACCAGCAGACAGTACTACATCATGTCCTCACGTCTCTTTTGCAAAGCCTGCCAGAGGATCTGGTTTGCCGACAGTTCGTGATGGCTGGAGAAGCTGCCTAGACGCTTCACAAACTTATTGACTGCGTTCCTGACTTACAAGAAGGCCATCTGCAAGTCGGTCGTGGACGACCTGAGGTGCACTGGCAAGTCGCCCTCCGACCTGGCCAACCAGGTGAACAAGCTCATGCACCTCAAGTACGAACGTGCTTACCTGGCATATCTGCAGGCCATAGCAAATGTCAGGGACGCTGAGGCCAGCGTCTATGGACAGAAAACTTTGGGGCAGTTCTTGAGGAAGGACGACGCACCGCCGCGTGCCTTTGGTTCTTATGAGGATCCGGCGGCCTGGAGTGGAGTCTGTTTCCGTGTACTAACTGACAGACTGCCTGCTGGAGGAGTTTCGTCGCCAGGAGCCAGCCATCAATGCTCTCTTCCAAGGGACTTATGGCCAGCTCTTCAGGTCAGACCACACCAGGATCCGCACAAGGAAGAAGGATGTGGGGCGAATTGACAGGCTGGTAAGGAAAGCTGGCTCTGTAGTGGGAGCTGAACTGGAGTGCATCACTTCACTATCTGACAAAAGGACCCTGAACAAACTGATCAACATCTTGGACAATGAGTGTCACCCACTCCACAGCACTATTGTTAAGCAGAAGAGCCTGATCAGCTGGAGACTTCGCTCACTGACTTGCACAACTGACAGACTGAGAAAGTCATTTGTCCCCAGGGCCATTGAACTGTTCAATGCCTCACTTAAGGGAAGAGGAGAGATAGACTTCTCTGCATAGTCTGTCTGCCTCTTCACCCCCTCCATGTTTGGTACTGTCTGTCCACTAGCCACTTGTACCACTGTCTTTATGCCTCACTGTTTGCGTGCTATATTAGCACATTACCACATATGCATAACCCCCCCCCCCTCCATGCCACAGCCGAACTGTGGCCACACTTATACATTTTCTTAAATAATTAAATATATAGATATATAGACTTTACTTTATTTCTGCATTGTTGCACTGTTAACTTACTCATTTGCACTATCACCATGACCACTATCACCATTGCACTACCACCATGACACTCATTCACACAGAGCACCTTACCATACCTTACTATGCACAGAGAATCACAGGCTCAGTCCCTGCCTCAGTCATTGCAAGCGCCTCTGATTTATTAATCACCACTTTGTGGATACTGTTTTTAGAATTGATGTAGATTAAGTGTTAGTTAGTATAATTTGTATTTTTGTAATTTGTATTTTAGTATATTTTTATATATTGTATTATGTGTTAGTATAATTTATATTTTAGTATATTTAGCATATTCTTATCTTCTACTGTCCTTACTGCTTAGTTCTTCTACTGTCCTTACTGCTTCTACTGTTTTTATATTATATACTTTAATTACTCTTTCTGCTGTTAAAGAATGTGTTTGTGTTGTATGTATGCTGCTGAGACCTTGAATTTCCCCTGGGGATCAATAAAGTATCTATCTATCTATCTAGGAAGGTGGCGAGGAAGGTCACCTTTTCATCTGGCGTCATGTCCAGTTACGCCATCATGAATGAGAACTGGATGATCGTTTCATGGTCATGGTCCAGTCTGAGTCGGAGAAGTCCCTGGAGCCTATGTACCGCGGGTTGGCCACTAGATACGCCGACGCGGGCATTGAAAAGGCTAGCTACCACTGGATGGACGGTGATTGCTGTACTCCGTTCCAGATCCCGGACAGCATTTCTGGTGAGCACTTGACCTGGGACGCATGGAAGACTACTCCTTCCATTGTCACTCGGGCCACCTGTGAACTGCAGGAGAACTCCTGTGCCTCTCGGTTGTACTTCAACTGCGACATCGTAGTAAAGCTGGACTTGTTCCACTGCATGCGCTGCTTCACACGGGAGTGCACGTCTGAGCATCACCCTCTGTACAGCACCTTCTGCCAGCTTCTCTCTGCTGCATTCTCTGTGGTGGACCAGGAGGACTTAAAGAGGCTCCAGGAGACCTATGTGTTCTGTGGGATTAATCCGCCCAATCCCACAAAGCAGCACATCAGAGAGCACTGCAGGATCAAGATCCCGCAACCCTTAGAGCTGCTGGATAGTTGAGAAGGTGCTGAAGCATCTTCACTTGGCCACGGACCCCAACAATGTCCCGCTCTTCAAGTTGTCTATGCTGAAGACGTGGCGCATACAGAGGGTACAGATTTGCACCCTGCAATTTGATTGCAGAACTGAACTCTGTGTCCAGGACAGTGACAGGCCAAGAGAAGTACCCTGCACTCCACCTCTCTGAAAGAGACACCGGAGAGAGATTTGGCCTTGATTACAGAGAGCCAGGCTGCCGCCCAGTCCAGCTAGAAGCCAGAAGAGAGAGTAACCTGCTGCTCCTGTGCTTTCGTCTTCTGTGCAGACAAGCTCCTCCTGTTCCAGCACCTCCCGTTGCACCCCCACCTCCAGATGTGGCACCCTCCTCCAGCTGGGCTCCGCCCTCAGGCATGTCATCCCCTGAACCAGCACCGCCCACTGTCCATCCCGCTCCTCCTCCGCTAGAGTGTGACGTGCCACCTGAGAATGTTCAGGAGCCCTCTGCAGCCATGGGTAAGCACATTTACACATTATTCTTATGGTCTATTACCATGCACCATACTGATGAAGTGTTGCTTTATTGTTTACCAGATATCTCACGGGCCCCACCCCTGCCGCTGAGAGCCTCACCGAGGAGTGCCCGCACTGGACCCATTAAGACGGATCCATTAAGAAGGGTGGACGGGTGTTTGTTTTGGACCACGCACGCTGGACGCCACCCATGAAGGATGCCATCGACAGCCTACTCCAGAAGCACCATGAAAATTCTGAATTTGGTAGATGTGATTTCCTGTATTCTGGTGCATTTTTGGGATGGTCAGCTGGAGAGGGGCAGTACCTAAATTTGTTCAGATTCATAGCCTTTTGCTTTTTGACTTATAGAGGTGGTGACTTCACACAACTACTTGGGGTTCAGGGTCCCTTGACCTCTTGGGCTCAGTAGGCTCATTCAGTAATCCATCCTTGCTCACATGCCACAAATGTTTTGGGGCTCCGCTCTAGACTTCTGGCCCCATTAATATAGTTGTTATACACCAACCCTGTCACCTTTTAATCATAGAGGGTACTAAAATCACAAATTTATTTGAAACTTTCATATTCAAAGTGAAGCACTAAGGGTGGTTTACTGAAGTTGAATTGACAAATAACAAAATACAACATCGTTTGTATTGGTTGTAAACAAGTACATCAGTTTAATGACTTGTTTTTCAACAGATTTGCAGAACAAATCCGCAAATGTGCATTAAATGAGCAATCTTCAGCTACAAAATAAAACCAAAATAGACAAACATTAATAATCAAAAATAAAATGTCCCAAAAAATAGATACTTATTCCTACTTCGTTCCTGGCTTTCAGGCATCTGCAACTCGCAGTGGACGAACCTGCAATGATTAAATAAATACATAAATAAATTAAAAAAACTATGTTAAATGTGTCCTGTCATATTAACAGGCTATGTAACCATTTGCCATCAAGAAAACCTCACCTTCTGTGTCATCAGCCATGGAGGCAGACACTTGATGAGGTAGAGTTAGGTAGAGGTAGAGATGTGCTCCAAAGTATTTCAACAGTGTCCCTGAAACAAATTAAAATATTGCATAAGTGCATAGTTGATCGAGCAGAATGAGTTTATTTTGCTATCATTACTTACACTCATCAACAAGCAATTCCACATGTAACAATTCATATTCTATTGGCAAATGAGGCATAATCAAAAGTATACTTAATTGCAGTATGGTGAACGCTTAACATGGTGATCTACTGCAGCCTAAATATTAGGGTAGCACTGCTACATCACTTGCCACTATCTTAATCAAAAAGTCTATTTTCATCACAGAAGTCTCCCCACCCAACATGGTATATTTTCTTATAAACACTACCATCTCTCACCAAAGATCTTAGAGCAGAGCGCACGTACTGTTCCATCTTTGCCTATGAAGCTGGAATGTTACCGATGCCCAGAGTCGCGCTTGTCAGTGGATTGGGGTTGGGACTGGTGGCCTGGGCATAGCCTTGCTGTGACATCTGAAATACACCTAGATAAATATATATTAATGGGAGACATTTCTCTGTAGATGGCGGGGATTTAGCTCTGGTGATGGCTTATATTAGATCATGACAGCTAGCTAGCTACCTCAAGCACAAAACATGCTGTAAATAATCATGCAAACATACCTGTATCTTGCTCGTTTTTCTCCTCCTCTGTCATTTTCTTCTTTCTGTTTTCGGCATCAGAGGGATACGTCCTTTTTTGTGACTTGTCTTAACATTACCGTCTCTTACGATTTTTGAACTTGATGCAGTGTCTGCACGAATTGTCTATGCACCCGAGGTGTCTACTTTATGCGCATGACTTAAAGGCTGGCAGACACAGTAGCAGTAGGCAGGCATATTGATCATGAAATCAGAATTTTCTTGTTTTGAATTATTAATTGTTTCATTTATTCATTCATTGATGTCACTTGTTTATACGATGTTTACGTTATTTATTATGTAAAAAAAGAGAAGAAACTCGCCAGGGGGCCCCAAGCAGCCGCTTAGTTCGCTTATGCCTCGGGCCGGCCCTGCATAACCTGTAGAATTTCCATCAGAATCCAGCACCACTCCAAACACTTTCCAGACCTCTGATTTCCCCACTCCTGTAGTAGCGACGGTGAATTCACCTGCGGCAAGTTTAGCCTACTTTTCAACAACTCCATCCTCTTCTCCAGGCTAAAGGCGTGCACACAACTCCATCTTCTTCTCCAGGCTAAAGGCTGCACACAACTCCATCTTCTTCTCCAGGCTAAAGGCGTGCACACAGCTCCATCTTCTTCTCCAGGCTAAAGGCTGCACACAACTCCATCTTCTTCTCCAGGCTAAAGGCGTGCACACAACTCCATCTTCTTCTCCAGGCTAAAGGTGTGCACACAACTCCATCTTCTTCTCCAGGCTAAAGGCATGCACACAACTCCATCTTCTTCTCCAGGCTAAAGGCACAACTCCATCTTCTTCTCCAGGCTAAAGGCTGCACACAACTCCATCTTCTTCTCCAGGCTAAAGGCTGCACACAGCTCCATCTTCTTCTCCAGGCTAAAGGCGTGCACACAACTCCATCTTCTTCTCCAGGCTAAAGGCGTGCACGCAGCGGCAGGTCTGCCCGTGCCCCTCTCCATGATGCGTTGCACAACTCCATCTTCTTCTCCAGGCTAAAGGGCACAACTCCATCTTCTTCTCCAGGCTAAAGGCTGCACAGCTCCATCTTCTTCTCAGGCTAAAGGCTGCACACAGCTCCATCTTGTGCACACAACTCCATCTTCTTCTCCAGGCTAAAGGCGTGCACGCAGCGGCAGGTCTGCCCGTGCCCCTCTCCATGATGCACGTTGCACGCAGCAGCAGACTTTCTTTACGCTGAACAGCTGCGATGATTAATAGGCTAAATGGGTTTTTTTTCACTGAGCAGAAAAGATTAAGCCCGAGGTCCGACCCGACCCGAGTCATTTGCTTATATTTTCGACCCGACCCGTTGAGAACTCTACAAGGCACCCCCTTTGAAAACCTGTTGGTAGCATCGGCTAACTAGCGCCAGATTTTGGAGTGCAGGGGACAAGCCGAAATGGGCTATGAGACATACGTTCACACTCGGTATCATGTTTCAATACACTTTAGGTCAATATCACACCAGAATTCTCCTTTAAGCGCCGCCTTCATTAGTGAGGTTGATGGAATACCCCCCAGGATGACTTTTTTTTTGTTTTACACAGTAGCCACACAATAAAGATGACTTTATGAGCAGGGCCATTATAATAATAATAAATATAGCTGCAAGCAGCAATGCGGGGGCCAAGCAGTGCGCTATAGCAGGAATGGCGTTGCCATGGCATGAGCAAGTTTGATGGCAATTGGATAAAGAACGGCTGAGAAATAAGCTCATTTACTTTGTTACAGCGCCCTTAGAGGCCAAATTACACCAATGTCCTTGTGCGTTCTTACAATCAGCTCCCATGTCCGTCTACCAAGTTTGGACTTCATACACCAAAGTTTTGCTGAGATGTGAGCTCACTTTCTTTATTGCAACACCCCTAGAGGCCAAATGAGACCACTTTCCTTGCATGTCCTCACAATCAGCTAATATGTCCATGTATCAAGTTTGGACTTCATACAACGAAGCGTTGCTGAGATATGAGCCCACTTCCTGTATTACAGCGCCCCCTATAGAGGCCAAATGATGCCAATTTCCTACTGTGTCCTCACAATCAGATACCAAGTCCCTGTACCAAGTTTGAACTTCATACATCAAAGCGTTGCTGAGATACAAGCTCACTTCCTGTATTGCAGCGCCCCCTGTAGAGGCCAAATGACGCCAATTTCCTAGTGCATCCCCACAATCCGGTACCAAGTCCATATACCAAGTTTGGACTTCGTACATCAAAACGTTGCTGAGATACAAGCTCACTTCCTGTATTGCAGCGCCCCCTATAGAGGCTAAATAATGCCAATTTCCTAGTGTGTCCTCACAATCAGATACCAAGTCCCTGTACCAAGTTTGGACTTCATACATTAAAGCGTAGCCGAGATGTTAGCCCACTTCCTGTTAGGCGGCATCGTCGCCATGTGTGATTGGCTGTCACGGGCAAACAAACTTGAAAATAAAAAATCTGACAAGTATCGTTTGTGCGGCTCGGTCTGAAGATCATCTCCGCCAAGTTCTGTGAAAATCGGATGAAATTTGTAACCGCTGAAACTTTTCGTAGAGTTTGGACTAAATCCAATATGGCGGAAAGTGACGGGATAGGGGTAGATGAACTCGGGATGGTCCAAGGATTCAGACGCTACCTCAATTGTGAAAATCAGACAAAAGAGTCAAGGATCACGTGCATGAACGGATGTCCAGCATTGAACTGGTGGTGGCGCTAGAGTGTTCAATGTATATGCATAAAAATTGCTGTGAGTGTTTGGGACATTGTCCTGACTAATGGTATCAAGTTTTGTTATGTTAACTCAAAGCGTCACAGAGATGTTAGTCCACTTCTTGTTTGGCGGCTTCGTCGCTGTATTTGATTGGCTGTCACAGGCAAACAAATTTGAAATTGAAAAATCTGGCAAGTATCGTTTTTGCGGCTTGGGCAGAAGATCATCTCCGTCAAGTTCCGTGAAAATCGGATGAAATTTCTGACCGCTAAAACTTTTCGTAGAGTTTGGACTAAATCCAATATGGCGGAGGTCGAATATGGCGGAAAGTGACGTAATAGGGGTCATTGAACTTAGGTCGGTCCAGGGATTCCAACGGTGCCTGATATGTGAAAATCGGACGCACCGCTCAATGGTCACATGCGTGAATGCAATCCAGGTTCGACCCATTGGTGGCGCTAGAGTGTTGGGCATAGAGTTCTGGAAATTGGTGAAAGTGATCATGGGACAGTGCTGAATCAGTGTGGCAAATTTCATAACTTTAGACCCAGCGGTTCAATTTTCGGCCAGACCATTGTTTCTCAAAGTGTGGTCCGGGGATCACTGGTGGTCCGCAAGCTATCCCAAGTAGTCCGCGAGCAGACATGGTAAAATATAATATAGATGAGTTGTTTGCAATATTGAACCAACTTGTCTGTAAAAACACTGTCTATGTAAGATATGCCAGGTTAAATGATACAGTATGAATCCACACAATAAGCAAAGTGCAAAGACAATAAGCAAGGTGGTTCAGTGAGTAGGCCTATTGTGTAGACTAATTTATAGGCTACTGTTGAAGTAGGTCTAATCTTTTTTTTTTTTTTAGCTAGGGTTAGTTAAGTGGTCCTGAAACTGAAAAAGTTTGAGAAACACTGTCATAGGCCAACGTATTAATGTTTTACTCCGCCTCGCTAGATGGCGATATGCGCCCAAACACAACACATTCCCCAGACTCTCCATCTTAGCCATAGCTGACTTGCTAGCGAACTTTCCATATTAGCTTACTTGCTAGCAAACTTTGCATCATCAGTCTAACTAGTTAAATAGTTGACATTACATTATGAACATTTTCGTATGGACATTCTGGAGGATGTTAATTTGTATGAGAGAAGCTTCAACTTCTGGGTATGTAGCATTGTGGCATAAAGCTTAGGTAGTTATCTTGCTAACTGTGGTAGAAATCTCCAGTGTTCTTGTTCCATGTAGTTTCGTGTTGCAGCCACAGGGTTGCAGCAACAGCACGTAGACTAGCCTACAGAAAAGCTGTTGCGTATGAACTCATTCGGAATATTTTGAAAACATAACAGCTAGATATTCTGTCTTCTCATTTTGTAGACGAAAATGAAGAGAGATTTTATCTTAGTTTTTATTTCATGCAAAACATTTTAGTCTCGTCTTTTTTCGTCAACAATAATGCATCTTAAGACAGTCTTAGTCAGTGTTTCAGGACATTACTGCCGTATCGTCATCGTCTCGTCATGAAAAAAAAGGTCGTTGACGAACATATTTCCTCTCGTCTCGTCTGACGAAATTAACACTAACTTACTCATGTCGAAACTATGTACATTACCAACCTAATTCGTTTGCAATTCCCCATGTATTGTACAAATTTTGCATGTAGCATGTACACTTACCATAATATCCCATGCAAAACGGTTAGCTTGCTAGCTAGCTAACTGTGGAACTTCAGTGTAACATAGCCAATTATCTCACCTAGTTGTAGGAAACAGGCTACGTTCATATTACAAGTGACAGAATGAATGTGTGACTTATGTTTTGTCGATGTTATGACATGTGAAGTTAAGCTTGCTGAACTTAATTATAGTCAGCCATGGGCAGTGTGACTGTGCCTATCGATACATTCGTGACACTCCTGTTAGTAAACAGGAAAGAGCAAAACATAGGAACATGGTCAAAGTCAAAGTCAAAGTCAGCTTTATTGTCAATTTCTTCACATGTTCCAGACATACAAAGAGATCGAAATTACGTTTCTCACTATCCCACGGTGAAGACAAGACATATTTTACCAATTTTAAGTCCACAGACAAACATAACATTCAAGTAAACAAAAAAGTAAGTAAATAAGTAAATAAGAGGGCACATATAATAATGAAAAATAAGAGCAGCAAAATTTTTTGTTGAAATTGTGCATAGACAGTCAATAAAAACTAGTGCAAAGTCAGGCCAATAAGAGGCTTGGGTAGTTCTGTTTGACCTGAGTAATGAAGAAAGTGGCATAGTGGTGCAAGTTATGTAAGAGCAGCAGAAGTGTTGTGTTTTCAGGACAACAACACCAAGTTGTAAAGTGTGCAAGTGTTCAAGTGTTCAAGTGTGCAAGTGGAGTAGTGCAGGGCCATTGTGGGTCCAATGTCCAGGATGTTATGTAGCTGAGGGTGGAGGGGGGAGAGGAGGGAGAGAGCTCAGCATCCTTACAGCTTGGTGTATGAAGCTGTTGGTGAGTCTGGTAGTGCGGGAGCGCAGGCTTCTGTACCTCTTCCCAGAGGGCAGTAGATCAAACAGATTGTGAGCGGGGGTGACTTGCATCACTCACAATTTTGGTCGCCTTGCGGGTGAGGTGGGTGGTGTAAATGTCCTTCAGGGAGGGGAGTGAAGCACCAATGATCCTTCCAGCTGTGTTCACTATGCGCTGCAGGGCTTTCCTGTTGTATTCAGTGCAGCTTCCGCCCCACACAGCGATACAGCTGGAGAGGATGCTCTCAATGGTGCCTCGGTAGAATGTGGTCATGATGGCTGGTGGAGCACTTGCTCGCCTGAGTTTCCACTTAGGAGGAAGTACAGGCGGCGCTGAGCTCTCTTAAGCCAGTGATGCAGTGTTGGTGGTCCAGGAGAGGTCTTCGCTGATGTGCACCCCCAGGAATTTGGTGCTGCTCGCTCTCTCCACCACAGCACCGTCGATGGTCAGTGGCAGGTGTTGGGTGTGACCTCTCCGGAAGTCAACAACAATCTCTTTGGTCTTGCTGACGTTCAGCAGGAGGTTGTTGTCCCTGCACCACGTGGTCAGATGGTCGACCTCCAACCTGTATTGAGTCTCGTCGCCCTTGGTGATGAGACCCACCAGAGTTGTGTCGTCAGCAAATTTCACTATGTGATTGTTGCTGTAGGTTGCAGTGCAGTCATGCGTCAGCAGGGTGAAGAGCAGCGGACTGAGCACGCAGCCTTGGGGGGCCCCTGTGCTCAGTGTGATGCTGCTTGAGGTATTGTTGCCAACACGTACTACTTGGGGCCTCTGACAGAGGAAGTCCAGTAGCCAGTTGCAGAGGTAGGTACTGAGTCCCAGTTTGTCGAGTTTGCAGATGAGTTGTTGTGGTATTATGGTGTTGAATGCAGAACTGAAGTCTATAAACAGCAATCTCACATATGAGTCTCTTTTTTCCAGGTGGGTGAGGGCTGGGTGGAGGGCAGAGCAGATTGCATCCTCTGTAGACCCGCTTTGGCTCGGTATGCAAACTGGAAGGGGTCCAGGGTGGGGGGAGAATGGCTTTGATATGTGACATGACAAGCCGCTCAAAGCACTTCATGATGATGGGTGTCAGTGCCACAGGGCGGTAGTCATTGAAGCAGGATGGAGCAGTTTTCTTCGGCACAGGTATGATGGTGGCAGCTTTGAAACATGATGGGACGATGGCTTGCTTCAGGGAAGTGTTAAAGATGTCTGTGAAGACATCCTTAAGCTCCCCTGCGCAGTCCTTCAGCGCACGACCTGGGATGTTGTCTGGACCTGTTGCCTTACGGGTGTTGATAGCAGCAAGTGTCCTCTTCACGCTGTCGGCAGAGAGGCACAGGGGCTGCTCATGTAGAGGGGGATGGGTCTTCTGTGGGCAGGTGCTGTTTTGTGCTTCAAAGCGAGCAAAGAAGCGGTTCAGGTTGTTGAGCAGAGGGATGTTGCTCTCACAGCTCTGTGGCTGGCTTGTAGTCCGTGAGGGCCTGAATGCCCTGCCATAGGCTTTGTGAGTTCCTGCTGTCTTTGAAGTGGGTGGTTATCTTGTGAGTGTATTCCTTTTTTTGCTTCCTTGATGCCACGGGACAGGTTGGCTCTCGCTGTTTTCATGCCAGCTTCATCCCCAGCTCTGTAGGCTTTGTCTCTGGCCCTCAGCAGCCTGAGGACATCCCCTGTCAGCCATGGCTTCCAGTTAGCCCAGTGATGATGTCTTTTGTGTGGGTCACATCATCGATGCACTTGGTGATGTAAGAGGTTACAGTGTCTGTATACTCCTCTATGTCTGTCCGGTTGTTGTAAGTGGCTGCCTGCTTAAACATTTCCCAGTCTGTTGTGTCAAAGCAGTCTTGAAGAGCATCGGAGGCTCCCTCAGGCCACACTTTTACCTGCTTACGAACCGGTTTGTTCGCTTTTACCCTTTGTCTGTATGCGGGCATTAGCATAACAGTGATATGGTCTGAAAGTCCAATGTGGGGGAGGGGGGTGGCTTTGTATGCTCCTTTGTGTGTAGTGTAGACCAGGTCCAGGATGTTATCTCCTCTTGTTGGAAAATCAACATGCTGGTGTAGCTTTGGAAGTACAGTTTTAGATCAGCATGGTTAAAATCTCCAGTGAAGATGGTGAAACCGTCTGGGTGTGCCGTCTGTTGTTCACTGACAGCCTGGTACAGTTCACTAAGAGCCAGCGTTCTTATCGCTGTTGTTGTTGGTAGGCGGGATGTATACTGCGACTAGCAGAATCGCAGTAATTTCCCTTGGCAGGTAAAAGGACGGCACTTTATGATCATAAACTCTGCCAGTGGTGAGCAGTGTTTGCATACTACTACAGTGTCCGGCACCATTCGCCACGGATGTAAACACAGATTCCTCCTCCTCGTGATTTACCTCCCTTTACAATGGCCCTGTCTGCTCGATAGCATTCTAGCTGCTCCAGTTGTACAGCAGAGTCCGGAATGTTGTCATTTAACCAAGTCTCAGTGAAGACGAGCACACAGCAGTTACTTACTGTCCGGTTCGTTGATCTCAGCAGTCATTATGTGATCCATTTTGTTGTCCAGTGATCATTACATTTGCCAGGAGAATGGATGGTATGGCTGGGCGAAGTTGGGCTGGCCGCTAGCCTGGCCCGGACGCCTCCCGCTTGCCCCTCTTCTGCTTCCTCGCACACCGCTTCCGGGACTTTCTTTCGGGAGGAGTAGCAGGCGAGTCCGGTGTTGTTGCAGGCGGAGTAGTCCGAGTTCCTTTAGCGTCTCTGTTGCAAAGTCCAGAACGCTGCAAAACTTGCTTTTGCAGATGTCAATTAAAACTGCCTGCTGTACTTGTAGTACTGACGTAGTAAGACAAGGCGAACACGTAAAACTTTCGGACAAACACTTTTTAAACGAACAAAACACCGTACGGTTGGGACAGAGAGAGGTCGCTGCGTGTGTACGCGCCGCCATCTTGGATGCTGGTTGATATCTTGAATACACGGCAGCGGAACGGTCACATTAATCCCATAAACACACAGATAACTCTTACACCAACCTTATTTTGTACCTTTTATTCATGTTTGTTTCAAGATTTAGTAAGTATACTATAAGCCCTTTTCGCTCCCCACTTTGATGCAGCATTACGTCCATTACATCAGTCATCTTTCCCCTAAAAGGGGGCATGTACGTGCAGCACATACAACGTTCCATTCCATTCGTCAGTGCGTATTGTTTAGTTTCCGGTCTAGCTAGATCCGGTGTGGTGTTGTAGTTGTTGCAACAGCATGTGAAAAAACAACAAAGTTTGTTACACCAAAAATAATGTTAATCTCGCGATAAAAAAAATTACGCCGTTAAAATAGGTTTACGTTAACGCCGTTAATAACACGTTTAACTGACAGCACTAATTTTTATGTGTCACGAAAGGTTTCAGAGGGTGGGTGTGAGAAAGTGAACCTCACTTTTTTCACTGTTACGTGTTCCCCATTGACTATGAACTGCGTTACCCGCGAGAGCGGGAGAGTTTTTGGACATTTGCACACGCACGCACATACACCCGCATGCTCCCTTATAAACATTATGCATTGCCTAAACTAATGGTGTTATTTTGTGAAGGTGTATGGATGGCTTATGAACACAGGGGTGTTGTGTTTAAAGTGAAGGCAGGCGGGGGGCTATGCGCCATTAACGCATTCGCGTAACGTGGTTAGTCCGCGATTTCATTCACAACACTAAAAACTCATTTGTCACTGCTTATAACTTTATACTTTACCTCCTCCATGACATGTAGTGTGGTACCCACTATTTCATGTCCCATAAACTCCCTGTTTCTGTCTAAAATCCTAGTTAACTCATACATACTGTTACTCACACATTTCCTGGTTCGTGGTCCGGTTTGACTGTTCCTATACGGATGCGCGCGCCGCTGTAGGGGCAGTATTTCTCCCCGTCCCAGGGCAGAGGGGGCAAAGCATTGTACACAGGGATGTTTGGTTTGTAGTAATGTTTTGTATGTATATGTGTGGTGTGAATAATGCTTTGGCCTATTTAAGAGGGCCTCATTCTGCATTAGGGGAAAGAGGGTGAATACTAGCTTGCTGTGAGGCTATGTACAAAGTATTTTGTTTGCTGTGCTATCGTTTGGAGCTAAAAGCATTGTGCTATTTTGAATTATTTTTTATTATTTTTCTTTCTTGAAATTCTGAGTTAAGTGTAAATAAACTTTGATATTTTTTTGGATACAACGTCCCTGCTGGCATTTCAACATTGATTCAACGGTAAATAAACGTTTTAAAAAAAACCTTATAACGGGTGAATCAACGTTGAATTATGTGTTGGATTTGCAAATTGAATCAACGTTGATATCGCAATATTATTTCAACATCCGCCATTTCAACATTGGTGCTGATTTCCTTGATTTCTTATTTTACAACTATTTGTCAACATTTTACAATTAGCATTAAAACAGTGTTTCAACATTGACACAACAACTGACATTATTTCACCTATAATTCAACATTGATTTTCTTGACCTTTTTACAACCAATGTTGTTTCAGTGTTTGTCTACATACCCTTTTACAACCATTTAGCATTAAACATTGACGCAACAACTGACGTTATTTCCCCTATATTTCAACGTTGGAAGGTCGGTCGTGTGCCGGCTGGGTGAGCTCTGGTCGATTGCAGAGTGTGGAGTAACACGCTCTGGAAATTCACAATTTCGTCGCCGTTTTAAAAAAAAAACATAGTCCAGTATTTCTTTTGAAATTGAAATGAAGTTGTATGCAACAGCAAACCCTAGCTTACTAACAGGTTGGAATTTTAATTCACCGTGCAACGACGTGATGCAATCGACTCCTACGGACTTTCCCCTAAAGATGCCAGCTGCAGCAGCAACATTTCCGGAAAGGTACTGGCTTGATGAAATTCATTCTGGACTCTATCCGACCACATAAAGACCTCGGGATACTTCGGTTTGGCTTTAGGGACCCTCTACTCACTACCACGTAAGTGTAATGTTGGTTGGAACTGTAGAAGAGGTATAAAAATAGCATTTTGTAGCAGCTTAATGACATGCCCTGGTCACTTCCAGGCTAACGAGTTTTGACTAAAAACGGTAAAATCGAACTTTCTCAAAACACATCCGAATTACATGATTTTGATGTCAACTCAACGTATGTACTCCCAATCATCCGTAAATTGATCTAAAGTGCATTTTACTCCAGATAATTCCTTTAACTGTGTGGAATAGTCTTACACTCACATTAAGTTGTTGCAATTGTGTGTGTGTGTTTATTGAAGGACCATCTTCATCATCAGCTGGTAGAGACAACAAGCCAGACAGGGCCTTTGATGCCTCTACTGCTGTCTTCTCCCTTTCGACAAGTCTGTAAGACATAAAGATACATACATTGCTGTCTTGTAACTCATTGCCTTGGTAGATAATGTCATCATTGGACTACAGTGCCTTTTAGTTTATACTAACCTGTAACACTTGGCCGCTGTTTGTTGCCGATGGCACATTAGGTCAGACAAGTTGGCTGACTGTTCAGGGCAGTTAACGTGCATGTTACAGAGCTGGCCAGTCCAGCCTTGTTCCAAATGGACTGGACTGCCCGGCCGACTTGGCTGCTTTCCAGAGCCTTTCCCTGCCATGACAAAAACACTGCATCAGCTTGAGGAGAGACCTGTGGCCGAAAAAAATGTCTGCAAACAGATGCAGCCATCTCTTCAGCTCCTCGCTTACTGGACCACAACCTTGGCAGGCCCTGCCATGTGAACCGTTTTGTGCTCCTTAACCGAGATTATGGTAGCACCCTCCAGGTCTCGGGATGACATGAGTTATAGTGAAGCGTAGCATGCTTTTTTATTTAATGTTTCTAGGTGCTACAGAAGCTTAGATATTAAGGTTTTGGTAGACGCTGACAATTCTTAGTATTTTTTCAGAAAACCCTCAGGAAATAAGGTTATTTAGTCTAGAATGCCATAGGATTCTAAAGGCGTTTTTAGCAGGCATTTTAGGAGTAAAAGGGTTAACCAAGATTATGGTAGCACCCTCCAGGTCTCGGGATGACATGAGTTCCTGGTGCGTCATGTTGGCCAGGACTCCACTCCTGTTGGCATTTTGTAGGAAAATGCTGGTCATTACAAAATCACGGACCAACACATATTCAGTCTGGCTGATTGTTTTTTTTTTTGTGTTGCAGCCAGACCCAGAACCTTTATTGCATCCATGGCCGCATGACTCTTTTTGAATATGTTCATGTCCTCGGCCGTGAGTAGGTTTTGTATGTCGGAATCCATTTTCTGCAGAACTCTTTTTTTGGTTAGCTTTTCTGTAGGAAGCGATCCATCGTGTGACCATCTCTTTCAGGTCTTCCAGTTGGGGTCTATCTTCTGGGTCCACTGAAGTAAGGAGATAGGATATCCAGTGTTTTAAACTGGAGAGGTAAGATCAAATAGTACCTGGAAGGAACTTATTTCTTATACAGGAATTGGTCACAGAGACCTTGTTTATTGAGGGGACTTCCTGTTTGGCATGCTGGTAGGCTGATTTTTTTTATTTTGCCCCGCCATTAGGAGAGGAAAGCCAATTTATAAACTCTTTAAATTTGGGGGACAATTCTTTTTTGTGTGTGTTCACGTTTGGTTTTAATGCTACCATGCATGAGGCGCATGTGCTGGGACATTCTTTTGACAACCCTCTCACATCCCGCCACAGGACACTTCCTCATTGTGTGTCGGTCTTTGGTTCTGGACTGCAAGACGGGCCTTCTCCATCGTCCAGGAATGTACAGTTCTTAGGTATCGCAGAATGTGGACGACATTAGCCTTGCACCCTTCCACTGGGCACGGCTTTTGTTTCCGACACCTGCCGTCTTTTTTGACCACCTCCTTCAACACTTCTTCAAGTGCAATATCCTTGGTGGTAATTCGTTTTGTTGTTTCTTCACTTGAAATTGAGGAAGTGTCCTGAATTTGATTCCAAATGTGAAATGAAAATGATAGCATTGTTAGAGTTCAAACATGCCTGTATGTGATATTGAACAAAATTCTACACACATACACACACAAAGACTTAGGGTAATTGGCCTACTGGGTTACAGTGCATACAGAACGTATTCACAGTGCCTCACTTTTTCCACATTTTGTTATGTTTCAGACTCATCTTAATGGATTCAATTAATTTAATATCAGTCTTTTTTGTAACAATTTACAAAACACTCCAAACACCTGTTTTGTTGTGGAGTGTTGGATTATTGTGTGTAGATTGATGAGAAACAATGAATTTAATCCATTTTAGGATGAGTCTGAAACATAACAAAAATGGAAAAAGTGAAGTGCTGTGAATACTTTCCGTATGAACTGTATGGTTAAACTAATAGAGCATGTGCAGTGCCATTTCTGAAACTTAGGTTAGTGAGTGAACTTGTTATTTATTGTAATGTAGCCTACATGTTTAAATTGATCCAAAATTACATTGTGGTTAGACATAATAATAATGATAATAATAACTAGAAATGCAATTCCAAGGAATTACCAGTGCATGAAAATGCTAAAGTTGTGATGTATAGTTAAAACAGATAATACAGAGATGGTTACTACGGTGATGCTAGGATAGACATGGTGGTTGCATAGCTTAATAAAAGTTGATAGTTTAAAAGTTGTTGATAGACAGTAGATAGTTTAAAAGTTGTTGAATGTTGATATTCAAATAGTTTAATGGCTGTGTATAGGTAGATATTTGACGATAACTGAAAATTGGAATGGCTCTAGTGTTTGCTAGCAGTTATGCTAAGATTTTTAACTATGCTAACCATGTTACTTAGCTAATGTTTTATAGCAGTTTTGCTAAACATGCTAACCATGTTACTTAGCTAACTTAACTAATGTTTTCTAGCAGTTTTGCTAAACATGCTAACTATGTGACTTAGCTAACCTAACTTATCATTTTTAGTAGTTATGCTAACTAACATGCTAATTATGTGACTTAGCTAACATAGATAATCATTTTTAGTAGTTATGTTAACTATGCTAACAATGTTAACATTTTAACTATGCTAATCATGTGACTTGGCTAACCTAACTAATCATTTTTAATAGTTATGCTAACTATGCTACCTAACATGATAACTGCTAACCATGTGACTTAGCTAACCTAGCTAATCATTTTTAGCAGTTATGCTAACTAGCATGTTAACAATGCTAATTATGTGACTTAGCTAACATAGATAATAATTTTTAGTAGTTATTAACTATGCTAATTATGTGACTTAGCTAACCTAACTAATCATTTTTAGTAGTTATGCTAACTATGCTAACCATGTGACTTAGTTAACCTAGCTAATCATTTTTAGCAGTTATGCTAACTAGCATGTTAACAGTGCTAACTATGCTAACCGTGTTACTTAGCTAATCATTTTTAGCAGTTTTGCTTAAAATGCTAACTAGCTACAGTGGATAGGAGTCATAGTCGATGACAAGTAACAGTTACAATGGCTGAACAGTTAAAAAGTTCAGTAGTTTAAAGGGTTAAATTGTTTAATAGTGAAATCAAAGATTGTTAAGGCGGAGCAAGATACTTCGTCGTAGTTCATGTCTATGGGCGCGAAATGGGGATCGAACCCTGTCTGCATAAAGAGGCGATCGATGACGTATTGATTGGCAAAACGTTGCAACCGTCCAACAGCAGCTGCATAAATAACCGGCGCACACCTGATATAAGGTCGATTTTCTCCAGACTGGAATTCTCAAAAATGCTAAAAATGTACCTAAAATGTTCAGAAGGGTGTGAGGATCATGAAAACGTGCCCAAAATTCACATTCCTAACTCTATAGAACCAAGACCTTAGCATATGTGGTGAAATTCTGATCTATGCCCATAGACTTCAATGGAGCAGTCACTGCCTCTGCTCTGCATAAAGGGGGATTTTGACCCCCCCCCCCCTTGTGCGATCCGGGTTCCCGGAAGTGGCTCCTGATGAAATATCTTGCTCCGCCTTAACAATCTTTGGTGAAATATTGTAGTGAGGACTTTTATTTTGAAACAGTTTTTGGCAGAGGAAGCAGTTGAACAGTATGTGTAGTCTTAATAGGGCCAGTTTGAATGCTTAAAGCCTGAGACTGGCAGTTGATCCAGGTGGCCTGAACACCTGCCATAGGATTCTAATTGCTTAACGGCCGTATTATGATGTCACAATCGGCAATGTTAAGTCTATGGGGATTTTTAAGTTTTTCTTTAATAGTTTAAAAAGTATAAAAGTTTCAAAGTTGAAAAGTCATACCAACCCGATCTGTTTGAAGACCTACGTTACAAAGTTTGAATGAAGTTTCTAAGTTAAACTGTTCAAGAGAAATTGCGTACGGAAAAAGTGGTAAGCGGAATAATAATAATAATAATAAGTTGTTGAAGTTGCCTAAAAAAAAAAAACATATTACTTTTATGTAGGCTACACTACTGGTCAAAGGTTTGGGGTCACTTAGAAACAGGGGTGTAGCTACGCACCAGGGCCCAGGCACGGAGGTGGGCCCACTTCCACGCCTCCGATATGGGCCCCCTCCCGTTAATACTCGGGCTCATCGCGCAATATTGTAATTAAACTGCGACTACGTCGGCAGTTCTCGGATATCTATAGTTTTTTTCTCACACTACATTAAAGTCTTTGATAAGGATTGACAGCTATTTATACCACTCAGATGATGATCTTTTCCACGACCACCTAGTAGTCCATAAAACAAACAAAACTAGGATTTGGATGAATATATTGACTGTTGGTGTTTCTGGTGAGGATTTGAGATTGCATTGAGTAGTTTAAATAAAACAAAGATTTTGAAATGGCTTGCATAGTTTGTTTAGGCTATTAATGTGTTGTATACTGTTAAGTACATGCCTAAAATTGTGGTCCATTTGTGGAAAAACAGTTAAGATACGTTAAAACGATACTCGACGCACCCGACCTGTAGCATACTCGACGCACCCGACCTGTAGTGCGACAATGTGACGTCACAGAAGCGCCATAACCATTTATACTCGCGCGTCGTGGTCACGACACTAGTTGCAATATTCTCCTGAACAGAGGTGTCGCTGTTGTGAAAAGATTAAGCTAACCTTCGTTACACAGCAGAAGAAGCTGCATTAAGAAACACTGGTAGCAGAGAATGTAAACGGGCTCTGCTATTAGCTAGCCTCTGTGATGGTACTTCAGACTTTGGTTGCTACTATTCACAACTACCACCTTCATTATCATCTAGTTTCCAAGGTGTGCGCACAGGTAGATAGATAGATAGATAGATACTTTAGTCATCCCGAGGGAAATTTTTAATAATTTAAACAGTTTATTTAGCTGGCTAGCAGCTGGCTGAGTTTGTGTAATTTCCTGAAGTGGAAAGAGATTTTGTTCAGGCCTTAATAGATATCCTTTGTTTGAAAATAAATCGTTTCTATTCTTTCCATTCTTTTCATTTGACGAAGACGTCACCATCTCAGGAAGCTCCTCCGATGTCCACTTAATTTGTTTCTTGTTTTAATTTTGGAAATTTGCCTGCCTCTCGTAGGCGTTTATGACTACAACAGACAGCAAGTTGACAGTTGGCCTTTGCTAATTTGACAACACAAATATCGGAACTCCCCCTATTACCGTCGGTCCCGTATTTCCGCCGTCTTGCATGTATGTGTCACTTAATATATATTTCTATACAAACGAAGATGGCGGATTCCTAAAGAAACGCAAGCACCCACACCATTGGTGTATTTAAATTAGCTATGTACCAAAAATGACATTTTACAGTGTCTCGAAAAGCTGTAAACAGTGTTGTAAGGCTGCGTGTACACATCCGCTTGGAGCTCCAGTGGAATTTTAATTTCATGACGAGAATTCTCGGTCTAACGTTGAAACAGTGTAAACAGGCGACCCATCAGGCCAGCACTATAACTCCGAGCGTGGTAAACAAAATTGGATATTTCAGGCAGTAAATGCTCCCGTTAAGAACCAAACCAGATTTTGTTCAAATCTACACACTTACGGCTACTGAAAAATGTAAGGTTCATTTAGCAAATGTTATTTTGCAGTGTTAAAAAACATCGTTGTTTTAGAATTTCCAAACAAAAGTGGTGATAATTGGGGGTGTTACGATAGGAGGATACGCCAACCCATTATTAATACGCTATTCTAGAATTAATCGTTCAAAACATAAACGAAAATTCCAAGAGATTCCACCCCGTAACTCATTTTTTTTTCATGGGTTTTACGGGTTATAGTAATGTTGTCAAATAAGCCATTACTTCAATTCATCGTGTTTCCTTACTCTGACAACATATGGTGATCATTTTTGGAATGGTTACAGTTTATTTTCCATTATTTCCTACATACTGGTCCTTTAAGACTTTACTGTAGCCTAGTTCCTTTAAAAGTAAATGCATCCTAAAAAATGCCGTTGCCGTAGTGACAATAACAAAGTGTGCAGCCAAAGCTTTAGAACGCACCCCGTAGAATGTACCATGTACCAATGAAATAAAGTCAAATATAAATGATAAACATGAATTAAAATTAAACAAAAACAAACAAACAACAGGTATATCTAAACAAAAACAAATAAACAAGATATGTTTATTTACAGACCCCATGCTGCATATAATGCCTACAAAGAATTTTTCATGACAGACACAACAGCACTGTTCCCGTCAGCTGCCATGGAGCATTTTGAATTACAGGATGTAACAGGTAAACATGTAGTATTGTCAAATAAAATAATATCAACGAATCCTTCATTGGAAAGACATTTTAATATAACCTATCATTGCTGTTTGTAAAATACGCATTTTCTTCCATGTGACTTAGAAATCCCTGATTTGTTTGTTCCTGAGGACCTCACTACAGAATCACCTGAGGGGTATTCCAGAAAGGAGGTTCAACAAACACTGAGATAAAACTTAACCTCTGGGTTGTCTGAACCTGAGGCGACTAAACCCGAGCTATCGGTTCCAAAACACCGGTTAGCAATCAGTTTAATCAACCCCGTATTGGTTAACCTAGAGTTGTGCGCGTTCACGGCGAACTTATAAAGGCATCATCTATTGAGAGTCGAAACCATGAGTAAAAATGGCAAAGCGCAGAGCAGCCTATTTTTCCGAGGCGGAGCAGCAAGTTCTGCTCGAGGCATACGAGGAGGAAAGACAGACAATCACTAAAAAAAAGCAATATGTGCGCGTCTGCCAAGGAACGAGACCTTGCTTGGCAGAGAATTGCTGTCCGCGTAAATGCGTAAGTTTAGGATAGCATATGTATGTCAGAAGCACAATAATTCATATTATAGGCTACATATTGACTGATTTGTATGAGGCTTTCTTATACTAGACTACCTTGTCATAGATTGTATTATTTTTAATTAGATGTAACCCGACCGCGCTCAAGAGAACGTGGCAGCAGGTAAAGATGAAATATAAAAACATCGTCCAAATTGGTAAGATATCTGGGTGCATCATCTTATAGACATCACTTATCCAGTATTATATTCTTGAATTGTTATATTGCAACAAGGTACATTCATTCCAAAGCCAATAGGAAGAAAGCAGAAGGGAGGAAGACCGGTTCGGGGCCAGCGGTGTCCCCTCTCACCCCTGTGGAGGAGTTGGCAATTAGTATCAATGGAGGGCGTCCGATGATGGAGGGGATTCCTGGGGGCACGTCATCGGAGCCCTCAACCTCCCAGGAGGAGCCAAATGAGCTAGTTCAATGTATTTTCCCTATTAGGCCTACGCCTAAATCACTTATGTCTAATTTGTGTAGCCTAAGTGGCACTTGCTTGTTCGAAAATGACCAATTTATGAACTTCTCAGTTGAAGGTGGAGTGCCGTTACTGGTGGAGCTAGCCCCCCCCACAAATGATACTGCTCTTAAAGTCGTTATTTATTAGTCAGTGTTATGGCCTATTAGCCTACTTCAGCTCCCAGCCAATATTACTGTTCATATGAATAATAGGAGGATGAAGAGACATTATCAGCAGTCACGGAGGAACCACCGATGTCTGCAGAGGTATGTTTTGCCATGATCAAATCATTTATGGAACCTAACATTCAGTGCTCACATTATGCCAACTGGAAATGTACCTCTAACAGACCGTGGCTGCGGTGGAGGATCCAGAGCCGAGTAGGCCTAATGAATACAGAAACGTAAGAAATAACCATAGTTGCTCAACCATAATTCGTCTAAACATGAACTAGCTCCAATGCTGAACATGGGATGTATTTCAGATGTCTGCAAAGGAACTTTATAGGGTCGATCTCCAAAGGCAAATCGCTAAGGCAGATTTGGAGATGGATACTTGAAACTAAAGATTGAGGTAAAGAAATGGGCTGTGCAGAGACTAGAGAATAATTTCTTCATGTTTTCTGTCAGTGCATGAGAACATTGGATCAGAATATTTGCTCTATAATGAAGTGTTTTCTCTTTTCAGGCCATGAAACACGCAATGGGAAAATAAATGTCTCAAACATTCTTACGTGCATTGTTTTTTTTAATTTCTAATTGAAGTGATGACTGATTTCATCACGCATTCTTTGACCATTGTCGTGGAAAAACTATCCACTTTCCCGAACCTCCAATCCAACTAGCACTCTGATGTCAAAGACCCGAAGGAGAACACCAAGACGAGAGAAGCTGAAGACTGTTGATCCTTTATTCACCGTGTGCAGTGATAATACAATCCAAACAGCGTCAGGACTGGACCGTCAGGCAATAGAGTGATGAGTGGCAGCTGCTACCCGATGAGATCTGATCTGAATGTGCCTGAGCTCTCTTTTATGCTCTCAGGGGCCTGAGGGGCGTTCCTATCCCCAGAGGCGTCACCCAGGCCCCTTAGCCAATCAGAACGTTTTTGGGACTTGAGATATTGGTGGAAACTCCTCCTCATATAAACATTAAAAATGTGTGTTGCTAGGCAGAATACATGTGTCCAGGTTCTATGTGTAATCTGTTGCCAGGCAGGAGATGCGTTTTTGATTTGGTTCTATGTGTCACTTCAACTTTGGTTTCACTTTTCTCTCTGGGAGGTCCCTGCTTTTCCTCTTCTGCTAGCCCCTTCTATTTCTGCCCTTCTGGTAAGCACCTTTCTCTCCCAGGCCCTGTCTTGTTTACTTCCAC
>NC_063206.1:3446673-3577743 GCF_017589495.1 Alosa alosa | reverse complement strand
CGTTATTGTATCAGTGGGGGCTTTGAGTTTTTATCTTTTCCTCTTCAATAATACCTCTTCACTCAAGATTACCTTTTAACCTTTTATTTTGTTTTTACAAAGTACATTTATTGGCTTTATTTTCTCTTTATTTTATTGGAGCAGGTAGAACACTTTCAATTTAAGCAAAGTTAGCGGATTACAAGTTTTTTCTATGCAGTTATTGTGGAGTTTATTCAGCTCAAGCAGTTGCTATAGAGACCTTGCAGTAGTACCTCCCCTTTCACTAGCTTCCTATCTATAATCTCTATTTGTCCTTCTCCTTCTTGCAGCTGGGGAGTCCCTCTCAAACTTGCGCTTCCTTCCCTCAGGTGGGGCAAAGAGCTGGTCAACCACTGGCCTTGTGTTCACCCCTACAAACTTTCCTACCTGCTCTATTACTGTCTGCAGTGCCAATGGTGCTACGCTGGTGCCTAGTCTTGAGTGAGTTCCTCCGTATTTGTCAAGGTGGTCAACATGAACTGAATATTTATCCCTAGTGCTCCTTCCCTTGTTCCAGAACACTGACACTGATAAAGACTCTCATAAAACTGGCCAGCCTACCTCTATCTCGGCCAACTATCCCTCTCAGCACCTGTTCTATATCCCGCACTGGCTGGGGCTCAGTCGGGCCGTGAACCTCCTCCTGCTGGGGCACAGTTGGACTGTAGCTTGAGCTAGACCGGGGGTTGGTCGGGCTATAGCTTGTAGAGGGCGGTGAGCTGTATCGGGGGATGGCTGGGCTGTTAACTATACGGAATGGACTCTGAATTAGCTGGTGGGATACGGTGTCACCTGGATAGGGAGTTGGGGCTCTCACTAGACCCCCTTGACCTGACTCCTGGCGCCCCTCCTCCTCTGACCCTAGGCTGCTGTAGCCTGTTTCTGGTGGGGCACTTACTTCCCCTGGTCCAATGTCTGCCTCTTCCTCTCTCACGCTACTGTTTGGAGTGAATTCTTCTGGAGAGTCTGTGTCAGGCTCTTCCTCACCTGAATCATCAGAGATTTCAAAGCGGTAGAGGACTTTTCCTAGGGTCTCTGGCCTATGGTCTCTCACAATCCTAAGCTTGGGCACCGCTACTCTAACAGGGGGCTCGGGGGGGCATCTGCATAAACCTCCAACAACTGTAACAATCTCCTTATGTTCAGACTATGGTTGCTGTGCAACCTTCTTATGAATATTGCAGCCGCAACTTCTATTATGTGAGTTTGACGCCCGCCTGTCAGCTGTGCATGATCCTTCTTCCCTCAAACTCCTCTACCTCAAATTTGTATGTGCGCTTGTCTCGCATCTATTGTGGGCCCATGCCCAGGCAGCAAAAGAAAACACAACGGCTCAGTTTTCACAGAAACAACAGCAGATTATAGTAAAATATATTTTGTTCATCACCCTTTGCTCAGGACAGTTTCACACATTTAACTCACAGCTAATATTGCAGTTTACCTATTAATCCGTTCTTTTCTCTGAACCACACATATTTTAGGGCAGCCCGTGCTCCCTTTACACAAAATATTATTTTAGTTTTCTCCTTGAAAACTAGATTTCCTCCTTGGAAATTAAAACACTACTTTTAGCTTTCTCCTTGAAAACCAGATTTCCTCCTTGGAAATGATTACATGGCCATTTAACTCAGTTTTCTCCATGAAAACTATTTTTAACCGGTTCTTAAAATTACAAAAAAACGCTTTTTTAAGTCCAACAGTACAACCCAATCTCTGTCTTGTGTCTCCACTATCCCTTTTGAGGATTCAGGTCAGCACCCCTTCCCGGCCTACCCACCGGCTCCCACAGTACAGCTCTCCCTAATAATAAGCTAAGATGCTTACCTTTTTTGGGCCCGGAGAGCTGCACTGGAGAAGTCTGCTTCACCCGGGACGGAACTGCTTCCCTTGTTGAATCCTTTCAAATCTCGGTAGGAACCTCCAGATCTGTCGTGGAAAAACTATCCACTTTCCCGAACCTCCAATCCAACTAGCACTCTGATGTCAAAGACCCGAAGGAGAACACCAAGACGAGAGAAGCTGAAGACTGTTGATCCTTTATTCACCGTATTGCAGTGATAATACAATCCAAACAGCGCCAGGACTGGACCGGCCAGGCAATAGAGTGATGAGTGGCAGCTGCTACCTCGATGAGATCTGATCTGAATGTGCCTGAGCTCTCTCTTTATGCTCTCAGGGGCCTGAGGGGCGTTCCTATCCCCAGGAACGTCACCAGGCCCCTTTTAGCCAATCAGAACGTTTTGGGACTTGAGATATTGGTGGAAACTCCTCCTCATATAAACATTAAAAAATGTGTGTTGCTAGGCAGAATACATGTGTCCAGGTTCTATGTGTAATCTGTTGCCAGGCAGGGTACGTTTTGATTTGGTTCTATGTGTCACTTCAACTTTGGTTTCACTTTCTCTCTCTGGGAGGTCCCTGCTTTTCCTCTTCTGCTAGCCTCTTCTATTTCTGCCCTTCTGGTAAGCACCTTTCTCTCCCAGGCCCTGTCTTGTTTACTTCCACTCTTAGCCTTTGACAGTCCAGTTTCATGACTTCCAGTAAATGTTGCATAACAGCTGCACAAACAATGTTCTCATAGTAAATGGAAGGTCTCCTTAATAAACCAGTACACACACAAGTATTATTATTATCATGTCTAGATAAAATCACCACACCATCTCTGATGTCGATTTGCTGAATGTGGTCCTCGGGTACCAGCTCCTCAATATCTGGAACTAATTCATTGCACAACGTAGCAATGTTGTGCAATATGGCACACGCAACAATGATATCACATGCCCTCTCAGGACAGACCCTCAGCCCACGCAGGCACTGGAATCTCTCCTTGAGAATCCCGAAAGTATTTTCCGATTCTAACTCTTGTTTTGCTGTGGGCCACGTTGAATCTGGTTTGCGCTCCAGGATTCGGATCAGGGTATGGGGTGATGAGTGTCGGAAGGCATGGGTATCCTCTATCCCCCAGAAGATACCCATCAAATTCTCCTGTAATTGCACATAGAACATTAAGTTAGAGCTTACGCATGAATTAGCCTATAAGTGGATCTGATTATTTGCATAAGACATAAACGCACCCCGTTGAAACTTGTTGCTCAAATTACATTCCCGGTACATCCTGGCATTGTGTACTGACCCTGTCCATTTCGCCTCCACGTTTGTGTTGAGGTTGAGGCATCACATATCATCTGACAATTAGTTAAATTAAATTTGTTTTAAACATCAACATCATTAACAGAGTGTCAAAAAATAAAAGTGGCCTATAGCCTATCCATTACACCTACTTGGACGTTTATGCTGTGGAAACCTTTCCTGTTCCACATAATCTGCCTTGTTTATGGATGGCGCTTTAATAGGCATCCCTGTCTGTCATAAATTGAGTCCCATCAATGCAGCCAATGATGTTTGGAAAGCCTGAAATAGCCAAGGCCCATCATTTGAAAGCTCCCCAGCAAAGATAATTTCGGTGCAAATTTGGTAAAAGGCTGCGGACCTGCCAGTTGGTGAAACTCCACTTTGATGATCCTCGTAGGTTTGTGGCCAGGAAAACTAATGAAGTTGCGCATGAACCGCTTTAGCGCAAGGCAAACTTTACGTACCGCCCGACAAACAGTTGCTTTGCCGATATGCTCGGAGTCTCCAACATTATACAAAAAAACTCCCGTTGGCAAAAAAACGGAGCGATGCACATCGTTTGGAGAGAATTGAGAGCGAATCCACGATGCGTAACATTCGAAATGTGGGGATGGAGAATGTTGTTCAAATATAGTAAAGATTCCGCAGAAAAACAGTAGCGCTCTCGCAAAAACTCATTAGGAAAAGAAAGGATATCATTTCGTGGTCTTATCACCCTCTCACGGTGAATAGCCCGAATTATTTGTGCTTCAATGTCAATTGGACCTTCCTCAAAAGGAAACGCCATTGTGTGACAAGTGTGAAAACAGCGGCCTGGCTGAACGTGCGCTTAAATAAGCGAACATAACCTACGCCCTACCAGGTTCAGTTCAGAACCTATGTTACATACATAGTTTGATCATTTTGGAACTGAAATCCCAGGTTTACCGTTTACTCTGGGTTAACATACCCAGTTAAGCCAGTAAACCTGCTTTCTGGAATACCCCTCTGAATTGAAGAGGGCCTGGTTGTGTGAAAAAACGGGAGGTAGTGGACAAATGCATTCTACTCGGTGATGTCCCAGATGCTGTAAGCAGCATCTCTGAAGTTCAAGCAACATCATGTAAAAAAAAAAAAAAAAAACGTATCCTTGTCGATTGGAGGAATGTGGACTGGTCTACACATACCTCAAGGCAAGAGACACGAGATCAAAAAGCACAACTTTTCATCTCAGAATTTGCCTGAGGAATACACACTCACATCGTGACCACAAGAAAAAAACATACCCTGGCAAGGCTCAGCTTTGGGTTCTTCATCCTGGACATGATGGATGCCGTAAAAAAAGGTGATGGAGAGAGACTCATGAGGCTTTATAAGGTTGCCTTGCTTTTTTATAACGCCTATGGACACAGTAACTATGCATACAGCACTTTCCTCCTGACACTACAGGTAAATGCCTCTTTGAGCCCTAGCATGGCTCACAGTGTGAAGTGGAACAGGTTCTGGAACAGCAGGGGAGAAACACCCCCCTAGACCGTCACCTCAAGCACTTGAACTTCAAGTCATTCCTGAAGGGTCTTGGCCCTAACCTGTCAGAACAGTCAGCACACAGAATCAGTCAGTCCATTGGAGTCCTGAAGGACATGGACAAGGTTGACACTGAATTGGGGGTTAAAAAGCCAACTGGCACCCATCGTGCAGAGCAACAGAATGATGTTCTAACTCTGGTTGAAGGGATGGACAACTTTTTACTGACATACCTGGCATTCAACGCCTTCCCCGAGTTTGATAGAAGACTGCTAGCCAGGATCAAACACAGAGATCTTTGGCAATGAATGAGGGTGTCACGACTCAGAATGGGAATCAATTGCAGATCAAAAGGATCAGTACAGCAGGCAAATCAGAGTCCAGGAACAGGCAGGTTTCGTAAACAGGCAGGCAGACAGATACAGACAGACAGACAGAGGCAAGTGATCCAAAACCGACAGGCAGAAGACTTCGTCAAAAACAGGCAGGGTTCAAAACCGGGAAGAACAGTAAACTATAATTTCTCTTTAAAGAGCTTCACGCTAGTCTCACTCACATGTCAGGCGACGGTCTGTCTGACTTTTCGTTCTGGTCTATGAGCGAAGAATGGCGGCCCGGGTCCGCCTTCACGTTCTGCGACAGCGTCGGATGAATGTCTGTGCTGAGGGAACCCCAACCTCCTGGGCCGGGAACAATTTTTTAAACCTTTATTTTACCAGAAAGGTCCCATTGAGACACAATGTCTCTTCTGCCAGGGAGTCCTGGTCAAGATGGCAGCAATTATTATTATTTATTTTTTTTAAGACAAAGAAAATACAACATGGGACATGGGTACAGAGCAAAGACATCAACAGCACACTAACACAGAGGACACAGAGTCAGAGACAACAAAGCACACTAACAACAACAGCACACTAACACAGAGGACACAGAGTCAAAGACAACAAAGCACACTAACAACAACAGCACACTAATACAGAAGACACAAAGTCAGAGACAACAAAGCACACTAACAACAACAGCACACTAACACAGAAGACACAAAGTCAGAGACAACAAAGAATAATATAAAAATAGAACACTAGAAGCAGTGACACTGCTCAGTGTAAGCAAGCTTTAAAATACTTTTAAAAACATTTAAGGAGTCCATGTTAAGTGTGTGTTGTAGCTCATTCCATGCATGTGGTGCAAAGGATGAAAAGGCAGATTTTCCCAGTTTAGTTCGGGAAGTTGAAGACTGTAGGAGGAGCTTGTTTGAGGAACGGGTGTTGTATGTAGAAAGGCAAAGTGACAAAAGATTACAAATATAACTGGGAAGTTTACCCATTAGGGCCTTTGCTATAAAGATTAAAATATGGATTTTTCTTCTTAGATGCAGTGAAGTCCATTGAACCTTTTCATATAGCATGCAGTGATGTGTTCTAGAAGTTGCTCCTATTACAAACCGCAAAGCAGAGTGATACACTACATCCAATTTCTTTAGGAGGCCTAGAGAGGCATGCATATATATTAAGTCACCATAATCTAACACTGAAAAAAAACGGAAATAAAAACTTAGGCCTCAATTTCTTTAAAAGATTATCTATGTGAACATCAAAAGATAACTTGTCATCAAGCCAGATGCCAAGGTATTTACATGAGGTTACCCTTTCTATTTGAGTGCCATCCAGTGACAGTATTGTACAGTCAGAAATTGACCGTGCCCGTGTGAAAGTCATATATTTTGTTTTTTTTGGCATTTAATACCAGTTTTAACTTGACTAAAGACATTTGTAGTGAATCAAATGCAGCCTGTAGGGTCTCCATTGCCTCTTGTATTGAGGGAACAATAGCATAAACGATTGTATCATCTGCATAAAGGTGTACCTTGGCCGGGTCTAAACCCAAACCTATGTTATTTATATACAGAGTAAACAAAATAGGACCTAAGATTGACCCTTGTGGGACACCAGTCTTTACTCCCAGATATACAGAGTGACAATCCTCTAAGGAGACACACTGTGTTCTCCTAGTTAAGTAGTCATCAAACCAGGCCAATACAGAGTCACTGAAGCCCAAAGTACACAGCCTTTGTAATAAGAGATTGTGATCAACGGAGGATGGAGAATGGAGGCTGGTAGCCGAGGCAGCACTGAAACGGTGACAGGCCAGTTGAAGTAGATGGCAAGGAGTTCATAGAGTACTCCACCCATGGCAGCTGAACGCTCCAGGCTGTAGGGCAGGGGTCTCAAACACCCGGCCCGCGTATGTCAAAATAATAATGTAATCCGGCCCTTGAGACTATTTTTAATTGCAACAAACAACGATACTGATTGAAATAGACGATAGCTCCAAGTACGGTGACAAATCTCATTTGTACTCTGCTCCACTATGTGCTAGACATCCAGAGCTTCATTCAAACCCAAAATCGCTGCGCAAAGTTTTCAGGAAATACTTGTATTACACGCGAGAAACACAAAGACGTGCATTTGTAATGACGCGGAAGCGATGCAGGCCATAGTGTTGCATAAATTTAAGCAGAAATAGGCCTACACCAAATGTTGAAAAACGTTTATGTGAGTCTTAGGTAGGCTATGCTATTCACCTATTCTAAATCTGAAGGAGAATATCCTTTTGGAGATTATGATCGATCGATCGTCTATTGAATGGAGGTGCGTCTGCGTGTATACAACGGTGTCCACTAAGCATACCATGCTTATTTCGACCCTCTGCCCAACATAGCTTGGAGGTTGCAGTGGTAATCGTGATGATAGTGTCCGTAATGGACGTGGTACAGACAGCAGGGCTAGTAGAAATAGGGCTCTAAACTACAAAGTCACCCGCAATATGATGCGAACTTCTGATTACCCGCGATAGGAACTGATTTGACCAGAATACTTTATTGTGGGCCTTGTGGTTTAGAAAACATATACATCTTAGGTGTTGGTATACATCTTAGGTGTTTTCCTGTTAATTTATTATGTGGGTAATATGAAAAAAGGAAAGTAAACCTGCTCAAATATGTTCATCCAGTATTTACTGAAAGGTGCATAATTTGAGATGCTTGCCATCCAGTGGCAAATTAGATGGGTAAATTTACCCCCTTCATAAACCTTTGTTTTACTCAAAGATTTTTACATTTACAGTAGGACTTTATCTCTGACCACTTTCAAGCCATGGCCTTTTGAAATTTTGATATAAAAATCCAATGGTGTTGCTTTCTTAACCCTGACGCCTATAGTTTGCCAGGTTTAAAAAAGTTATGAGAGGAAAATATTTTTATTTGGTGTGAGACACACACATACCCGTTTTTATGCTTTTCATTTGTTTTATAATTTGTATTAATATTTATTTTATCATTATTTTATTTATAAGCTAAGGTTGCTAGCACAGGTGTCTAAAACTAGATAAAAACACTTGCACTTTCTGTTTGCAGTTGTATGTGGTATTTGAAAAAAAGAATATTGCATTTTCAGAAATAGCCGGCTCATTTGCGTTTGAGACCCCTGCTGTAGGGTCCTGTGACATCAGGCACCGCAACGCTGTCTCCATCTGCTGGTTGGCTCGTTCCGACTGGCCATTTGACTGGGGATAAAAACCTGAAGACAGACTGACTTCAGCACCGAGAAGGTTGCAAAAACCTCTGTCTGAGACCACATCCACTGGGAGCCCGTGTAGCCTGAAGACATGCTGCACGAGTAAGTCAGCGGTCTCTTTGGCAGAGGGTAGCTTGGGTAAGGGGACTAAGTGCATGGATTTGGAAAAGCGGTCAACAATGGTGATTGTTGTGTTACCGTGAGAAGGTGGCAAACCAGTGACAAAGTCTAGGGCGATGTGGGACCAGGGTCTCCTGGGTACTGGTAAGGGTTGCAGTAAGCCGGCAGGTGGTTGGTTGGATGGTTTATTCCGGGCACACACAGAACAGGCCTCCACAAACTCATGCATACTCCCCTCCATAGCAGGCCACTAGAAGCGTTGCTTGATTAACGCAGTGGTACGTCTGACACCCGGGTGACAGGCCAGCTCGGGGACAAGCCGAGATGAGCTATGAGACATACGTTCACACTCGGTATCATGTTTCAACACACTTTAGGTCAATATCACACCGGAATTCTCCTTTAACATTCAAATTCATGTTCAGCATAGTTAGGCCCCGTAGCTTGCGGCCTACATGTACTGTGTATGTGAGTAAATACCATCTGGATCTGGAGACTGCTCACCACTCAATCATTCATCTTTTAGCATATCTTATCTACGTGTCCAACCCTCTCGCCACCACTCTTCCCCCCTCCCCTTTTTTTTGAAGGTGGGAATCAACCCAGACACCGGCTCCAAGGCTTCAAGTGGAAAGAAAAAGTCACACAATCAATGTAAATGTCTGCACTCTTTTACGCAAGCTCATGGACTTTGACTGGCTTGGTTTTTAGGCACTTGCAAAGCCATTCTATCATTTTCTAAATGTTTTTTCAATGTCTTTCAATTTCCAGGCGTTTATTGCTTTTGCTAACATTCAGTATTCTTGTTTTAAAAATCCACGCAATGTTTTGTTATTGTAAGTGCGTGCTACCAACCCCAGAATGTTTGTGTCCGGTTTGTGGTGTATTGGCTGCGTTAAAATCCCTATTGGCAGCAGGAAAAACAATGAGAAAATTTGGTGCA
Organism: Alosa alosa; assembly: GCF_017589495.1. Taxonomy (NCBI): domain Eukaryota; kingdom Metazoa; phylum Chordata; class Actinopteri; order Clupeiformes; family Clupeidae; genus Alosa; species Alosa alosa. The sequence continues at coordinate 3,568,446 of NC_063206.1, read as the reverse complement.
ACACAGAATTAGTGGCGTTGGGTTAATTGCGTTAACCCAAACTAAAAGGAAAAACACTTTCCTTTGTTTTTATAAACAGAAATTATATTATGGGTTGATATCACGCCGTTAAAAAAACGAGATATTGCCTATCCATCCAGAAGCGCGCATTAGCCGACAGTAAGTGGAGGCAGTGGTTCTCAAACTTTGCCATATCCTACACTGGTGTAAAAGGCGTGTATGGTATCATATTTTTTGTAAAGGTCTGCCAGAGATATTCTTAGGCCTATGAATGGTGTGCCTTCTCACAAAAGCATAGTCACTGGGCTCAGCTAGATGTAGCTTTCTCCTTCACCAACCTGTGAGCCTATGAGGCAGTCACGTCGTCAGTGGCACTCAGGTCCTTCTCATCTGCTGATACAGCAACATGAGTATTCCACTATAGCATTGCTCCTCATTGCCTTACTCCTTTCCTTTTCAGAATGTTCTTTCTATCCATAATCATAAGTCTTTCTTCAGTGAATTAGCAAGATACCATCAGAAGCCAACAATCATAAAACACCTGTGCGCTCTCTCCCCTCGCATGAAGCTGTCTGCGTGTTGTAGGCTAGATTTATTCGTGAGTTCTTTCTATCTGCTTTACTTTTGTGAGTTGCGACCTAGGCTATGTTATAGACGTTCTATGAGGTACCAGTGTTTAGCTGTGTCACAAAACAATAAGCTTTGTCAGACTACTTTTAAAATGATGTTCAGGGCTACATACATTTTAAACATTCGGGGCTGAAGACCCGACAAAGCCTTGTGTTAATTCTTCAGGTGGGAAGAGTCAGGAATTTTCATACGAAAGACGCTCTCATTGGTGGTTAGCAGAGGTGGAAAGTAACGAAATACATTTACTCACGTTACTGTATCGAGTATTTTTTGTGTGTATTTTGTATTTTTTAAGTAGTTTATAAAATCGGTATTTTAATTTTACTTGATTACATTTTGAGTGAAGTATTGTACTTCGCTACATCAAAAATCCCATCCGTTACTTGAGTAAAAAAAAAAAGTTAAGACTGACGAAAACGGAAAGGGAGAGAAAAAAATCACGCCCTAAACCAAAGATTGTTAAGGCGAGAGCCCGCCTTAACAATCTTTACCTAAACCACTAGCCTATTGATAATGATCAGCATGTAGCCTACAACAGGACATGAATCAAGCTGGCGCCATGCAGTCTTTCTGAAAGTGATGGAGCTGGATCACGAGATGCATCAGATTAGCCTAACCTATGAAAGTGTATTTTCCGCTATTCCAATCGGTTGTCTCAGTTCATTTTAGCACTAATGATTGCGGAGATATTTAAGCAAACACCATGGGATTTCGTGTTTTGACGTTTGTGCTCACCTTTCTTTGGAAAGAAGTTTATTAGCAGTTGTTGTTTCCCCTCATTTTGATGTCTCTCTTTTTTTCCTGTTTTGGCCTTTGTTTTAGTAACCTGACTTGGCTTTCTTGGAAAAGACATTGCACCAGCAGCAAAACAATTAGCGGTCCACTACTAGCGATGCTCAACTAAATAAACAAAAGATAGACGACCTTATGAATCGTGCAGGCGGACTAAACCATTTAGCTCTTTAGCAAGGGAGAGTGTAGTGACCTTACACAGTTTTCACTATCTTTTGTATACAAAATCCAGTCAGTCAAACTTTAAATTTCGTCTGACATTCATTTTGACATTTAATTTGGAAGTTAAAATATTCAGGTAAAATAAATATATGGTGTATTGAACACTTATTTTTTTTTCAGTAACTAGCCTAAACTTCCAGTGAGTCTATTCAAAATTTTCACCACACATTATATTAACACACATAAAAAATCCAAACATAAGAGTTTTGTGTATTAAAGTGGAATGACACAGGAAAAAAGTATTGAACGTGCCTACTGAAATTTCTTAAATACTTTGTGGAAAAGCCTTTGTTTGTAAAGACAGCTTCAAGACATTTCCTATATGACAAAACTTATTAGTCGCAGTATCAGGTGTGATTTTGGCCCATTGTTCTAAACAGATTCCAGGGGGTCCCTCTTGTGAATCCTGATCTTTAGTTACTTCCAGAACTATTTGCTATTACTATTGGCTGCCTTCAAGTCTTTCTGGAGCTTTCTCCGAGTGGTCCTTGGCTCTTAGAATTGACTATCCTTCTGACTCCCTGGTCAGAAATATTGCGAGGAGATCCTGTGCATGGCCGGTTGATGATGCATTGATGTTTCTTCCACTTGCAGATAATGGCTCCCATGCTGCTTACTGGAAGATTCTGATGTTTTGAAATGCATCTGTAACCAATTTCATTGATGTTTTGCAACAATAAGGTTGCAAAGGTCTTGGGAGAGCTTTTTGCTTTTATCCATCATGAAATGTTTCTTGTGTGACACCTTGGTAATGAAAAACCTAGCCCATTAATATGTAGGCTACTAACCAAGCTTATATTAATTTGCACAGATAGAAAGGATAACTACTCTCTATACAGATTCCAGCTCGTTCCTTCCCTTTCCTTGCCTTAGTGTTTTTCTTAAGCGTGTTCAATACTTTTCCCCTGTGTTATTCCACTTCATTACATGACTCTACTTATGGAGTTGTTTGGATTTTTTATGAGTGGATTACCTGAGTTATTACTAATGCCTGGTGAAAATGTTGTGCCCCCTGTATTCCACTTTTCACAGGCCCTCTCCTCCATTGGGGCCCTATACTTCCCACTTTCCCCCCCAGTACGACGCCCTTTAATCTGCTGAACCTTCTGCCCGTTTCCAAATATAAAAAAAACTCTGCAACTCAATATTGGCCTGCCTGCCTCAGCTGCCTGTGAGGGGCTTTTCAGTTGTGCTGGATTACTGTTCACTGCAAAGCGACCCAAGGATGAGTGCAACTAACTTTGAAAATCAACTACTGCTCAAACTTAAAGGAGAACTCGGGTGATTTTTCACATAGATCTCCATTTCTCAACGTCCTTTTCAGGCAAGTACCTCCACTCGGCGGCCATATTGCAACACTTTTTGGGCACTTATCGTGCATCTATTTCAGCAGAAATGCGTGTGCGTAAAGGCTTCCGACACCAATCTTGCTCCAGCAGCGAGATCACAACAGATGATTGGCACGATGTCTTCACAGCACACCACATGATTGGCTCAATGTATTTTACAACACACCACATGATTGGCTCAATGTGTTCACATGTCGACGTTTTGCCGCGGAAGGGTTGTGATATGTGTAGACATATGATGTGTAGACAACCCCATACATTACTATGGAGGATTTTTTGAGTGCTGGATCTCCTCATTAGAAAGTCTTTGGTAAAACTGGTTGTTCTGGTACCCCCAAAAAAAAAAGTAACTAAGTAACTTTTACTTAAAGTATATTTTAAATGAACTACTTTTTACTTTTACTTGAGTACATTTTCAGATCGGTATTTTAACTTGTACTTGAGTAATATTTCATCAAGGTATTGGTACTTTTACTTGAGTACAATATTTTCGTACTTTTTCCACCTCTGGTGGTTAGTATATGGAGTAGGGGATTGACAGCAACATAGCCAATCACATTATGAGAGATGCTGAATTTAACATCAACTGCAATGTTTGATTTTAAATTAATGTAAATTTAGCCGGGACTGTAAGCTGGCACACGTGGGTGCTCGATGTTTTCCGTGGGTGATTGAGCGACGGACACACACACACTACAGAAGATGGATTAATTTCCATAGAGAGCGACCTCTGGGCCATATGTGATGTCATCTGTAAAGAATGTCTCTGAGATGGAAGGGGGAGGACAGAGAAGGAGACACTCAATAGTTTAGATGAAAAGGAGAGACTAGGAGAGAAGGAGACACTCAATAGTTTAGATGAAAAGGAGAGACTAGTTTAGGAGAGAAGGAGACACTCAATAGTTTAGATGAAAAGGAGAGACTAGTTTAGGACAGAAGGAGACACTCAATAGTTTAGATGAAAAGGAGAGACTAGTTTAGGAGAAAAGGAGACACTCAATAGTTTAGATGAAAAGGAGAGACTACTTTAGGAGAGAAGGAGACACTCGATAGTTTAGGAGAAAAGTAGAGACTATAGTTTAGGAGAGAAGGAGAAAGATGGAGGGGGGGGGAGCGAAAGTATGCCCATGACCCTGATAACCCTGTGTGTGTACTCAGGGTGTGTGTGTGTGTGTCTGTGTGTGTGTTTTCGTTCTAGAGATACCGTCCAGATTAATCAATGAGTGTAACATCAGCGCCTGCTGAGCAGTAGGCCAACACACACACTCTCTCTACAGAAGTTCTGTGCACAGGTGCCCACAAATACACAAAAACAGAGAGGGAGAGAGAGAGAGAAATAAAGAGAGAGAGACAGAAAGAGAGACCCACCAGGCAGTGGTGTGGAGTGTGGGGATGGTGGGCTCTGTTGTGAAGTCCATGCTCTCACATCTGAAATAGCACTCAGGGTGTGTGTGTGTATGTGTGTGGTGATAATCAATTAGAGTTGGTGCTATTTAGGCTGTACATGGTGACCTTTTCACCTGTGACCTGCTGGTGGAATGCTTGTAGTCTCATGAACAACTAACACACACACACACACACACACATATACACATGCACGCCCACACAGAAATACATACTTACATTTGTGTATTAGCTTGTCGTAGGAAATCACATGTCCTCTGCTTCATGAACTGATTGAACTTTGTTATTTTTAATCAGGAAATGGCTTCTTAACTGATGACATATTTATTAGGAGAACCTTCACCTGAGTCCAATACACACACACACACACTAGAGTGTGGCTACTCGACCCGGGCCCGACGGAATACAAATATGTGACCAGACATGGCAAAACCAGGCTCAAGTCACAGAGACGCAAGTCGCGAAAAACGACTTTGAAGGTTTTTTTTTTTTTTTTCAAAATTAGTTATTTTCGTTTTTTTGCAGAATGTGCAAGTTAAAGTCCTAAAGAAGCAATTCCATGTTTCAGATAACAGCATTGGTTGCTTTAAAAGTGTATATTTTGTCTTCGTTCAACTGGATGAGGATTTCCTCAAGTTGCCCCAATTAACGTCGATATGGATCAGTGACAGAGGCACTGTAGTTTCAAAGACTGTTGCAGTTCATTTCAAGACTTTTCGTCAATGGTAAGACTAGAATTCTATTTCAATAGGCTATGCTTGCTTGGGCCTCTTGTGTTAATGTGCGCTGTGTGTGACCTGCGTGCGTGCACGCTCATCTGATTCTGTGTAGACAATTTGTTGTGTGTTCCGTTTAATGGGCTAAAAAAACAGGCTATCCACAAACGTGAACGTTTAATCACTAGCATGGGAATAACGGAGGCATCATCTGCGTCGGGATCGGGTCGGGTTCAGACATAAAAATGAAAATGCCTGTCGGGTTCGGACAGAAATTTGCGGCCCGATACGCACTCTTAACACACACACACACACGTACACACACACACACTCATACATACACACACACACACACCCACGTACACACACACACTCATACACACGTACACACACACACACTCATACATATACACACACACACTCATACACACACACCCACGTACACACACACACTCATACACACACACACACACTCATACACACACACACTTACACACACACACAACCTAGTTCATCTCCACCCTTACTAAACAGTGGCCCTCTGAGAGCAGTGATGATGGGCTTTGGGCTCCAACCCAAACCAGCCAACCAGTGCTCTCCTCTGGTCCTCTACCGCCATCTGCTGGTCGACTCAGTGAAGCCTGTTTCCTTCCTTTCCTCCAGTTTAGACAGACAGACAGACTGATAAATAGATAGATATAGATATATAGATAGATAGATAAATACTTTATTGATCCCCAAGGGGATATTCAAGGTCTCAGAGCATACAGACATCAGCATACATTTAAGCATACATTTAAAGATGACATGGAATGGATGAATGGGCTAGCCTGATGAGCCAGACCCACATTAAAATGTAGGGTCTGGGCACTCACCGTTCGCAGTGCTCAGTCCGAGGGGCGGGATAATTAGTTGTCTTTTTAAATTCCCTCTGCACCCAATAGGACAGGGGCAGCGCTATGAGTCCCATGCGTTTCCCACCAGCGGAGCTAGTTGGCTAGTTCAAACGTTTGCCAACTTAATAAAAGCTTAACTCGTGTCACACTGTTCGCCAGCAGCAACATCCATCTTATTTGTTTTCAAGTAGCAGGGAATTCAAGCCAAACCGTTGCGACTCTGCCATCAATCATTATGTTAAGCCCACCTAACGACTCTATACACGATTTCATTGGCCTGATTAAGTTTCGATTTCTGGAGCTCACAAGCCAACAGAGAGTTGCTAGACTAGCCCTGGCAGCAAATGTAATTGCCGCTAGGGGCGCGTCTAGATTTCTAGGCTATGAATGGGCATCTCTTACCTATTTTCTTTCTTCAGTTCCTTCATTTGTGTCTTGGTGTGTCTGAGCTCCACTCTATTTAAAACGGGTCTGAAAAGCTACAGCCATGATTTTGTGAGTTGAATTGCTTGAAAGAGCAGAAAAAATGCATTATTATTTGAAAAAGTATTCAGCTCATATGCTCAACAATACTATGATGTCTAATGCTACTGTAATATTGTCTGAAGCATTCCATTTAAAGGTATTATGGAAGTAACGGAAGCGAACAATTTACCGGCTAATTTTAATTATTCATAATTTCTTTTTTCACTGTTTTTAACGTCCAGTTAAAAGTCATGGGAAGTTGTATACTGCTACAAAAGTGAAAATATTCTGGCACAAATATGTACCGCAAAGGAATTACATTAGTAATGTTGTTAATACCAGTAAGGACAATGGAGAAATACAGGCTTATTGTAATTATGTACAAAGCTGTGTGAAAACTGAAAGCCAAACATGAATCCCAATGGACTACTTGCCACAAAAGGCGGCAAGACAGCACATTTATTTCTGGTGGAGCTATTGGTCGGCTTTAACCAAATCGTTTATTAATGAACCTGCCTGACTCCGCCCTCTTTGTGCGTCTGACTCACTCTGACCACAGTGCACATGCACCGGCGGCATAATATGTGGCCAAACTGCCACCTCATGCACATGCACCGCGGCATAATAGGCGGCCAAACTGGCACCCCATAATATACGGCCAAACTGCCACCCCATAATATGCTGCCAAACTGGCACCCCATAATATGCGGCCAAACTGGCACCCCATGTCTTTCTTTTAACAGAGTGTGATTTTATAATCATCCAAGATTCAAAAGCGCTTGAGAGAAACAGATGACACAACATTTTCAGTCATGAAGTTTAATTGGAATGGCAGAAAAACAGTCCATGTAAACAGGCTACTCAGTGGTTGTGTTTCAATTTCAATTTAATTGTACTTATAGAGCGCCAAAACATTACACATGTCTCATGGCGCTTTACAGAGTGTTAGACAATCAGAGAAAAGAAAAGAAGTGTTTGAAGCCTTGTGTCTGTTCTAATCACATAGGAAAGAGCAGGTGGCCAGAGAAGGTGGTGTGGAAGAAGCCGTTGTCTCTGGCCCAGCCGTTGGGCCACAGCTTCAGGTAGACCACGTCCCCCACCTCCAGCAGCAGAGAAGCCCCATTGGAGGGCTTCACATACATACTGGCCTGTTGAGAGTAGGCGGTGACTGCGTGTTGGGCATTTTTATAGAGGGACACCCCGGTAGCGGTACTTGCGTGACCATTCCCAAAGATGAAAAAGACAAAGTGGTAGACCCCTCTGACTGGGGCTGTGAACACTCCTGAAACAGCAACAAAAACATTAATTTAAGAGATTTAGGGAATTGTAACAGCCATTATGTAGCAAGTTTCCAAACTGTGATAATTCACAGGGTGGTCAAGATAGTTTGAGATGTAGATAACATGTAGATATCAGAAAACAATACCATGTTTCAAATGCAAAGTGTCAAAATTCCCACCCATTCTTCTCTGTTATGTACCTGTGTTTGGGTTGTAAGCACTTCCAATGTTGATGAATGGATTTTTGAAGACCAAGGGGGTTGCATCTTTAAAGGGCCCAAAGGTTTCATCTCCTGAAGCCACTAGTGAGGCGGAGAAGGCCACCCTCCTCTCCTCTCTCTCCCTCCTCAGCTCCTCCACCTGGCTCCCCGTGAGGTTCACTCTGCCTCCTACAGCTCTCACAGCTGCTGCTTGCTCCTCCTGTTTCTCCTTCAGCTCCTTAATAACGGCTCTCTGCTCCTCCACTGTCTTCTCACTGGCCCTCAGTCTGGTCTCCATGGCCTCCACCTGTGTCTTAGTGTATCTGAGCTCCACTCTCTGCTCCACCACCAGAGCGCTCATCTCTCTCAGCACAGTGTGGATGTCCGGCTGGCAGCTTTGCTGGGTGGAGGCTGTGTCTGTGTCACTGATTGTCTCTCCTCTGAGCTGCACCAAACAACAGCACAGCAGCACCAGTAGAGCTCCACAAGTCGTCATGAGGAAACTGATTCTCCAACTCTGTCTGTACTTAACCGCATATTTGAAGCAAAATCACAGAGAGACAAACTGAAACATGCATTGTTTTTGCTAAGATGATCATGAATGAAATTGCATATGTCTAAAAGTTGTTAATCTACAGCTCTAAATGAACAAAGAAATAAAGCAGGCACGTCCAGTATGTTCTTTGAAGAAGGTAGCCTTATAATATAATGTCGTGCTGATGATTTTCAAACCCAAAGTTGAATCTGTATCACTTACTGTTCATCTGATATGCACCTGGTGAATAAATTACTGTATATGGTGGCAAATTGAAGTTAATTAAATGTTAGTCATAATTCAGCATGGTTCCAGTAAACATCTCTGTAGATTTCCCATCTTACCTCAGAGTGAAATGCACAAGTTAGTTAATGTTCTGTCTTCCAGAGGCACTGCTCGTCTCCCCCAACATGATGCTCCTTTTAAGTGGCCCGTCTACAAACACTATCCACCTAAAAAACAGCTATATTACATTCCACCCTTTCATGCTTTTAAGCTATTTTGTTTTCTCCTTTTCTATGCATATCCATGTCAGTGGTCAAACAGAATGTCCTAGATCCACAATAGTACTAGGATGCCTTTCTCGAGCATGCATTCACACAAGCAAAACACAGACAATAATAATAATAATACCTTCGACTTATATAGCCTTTCATGGTACCCAAGGTCGCTTTACAACACATGGATGGGGGGACCTCACTAGTAACCACCACCAATGTGTAGCACCCACCTGGGTGATGCACGGCAGCCATTATACGCCAGAACGCTCACCACACACTAGCTTGAGGTGGAGAGTGAGGGAGTGAATGAGCCAATTACAGTGGGGGATGATTAGGGGGCCAGATTGAATGAGCCAGGTTGGGAATTTAGCCAGGACACCGGGGAACCCCCTACTCTTTACGATAAGTGCCATGGAATCTTTAATGACCACAGTGAGTCAGGACCTCGGTTTAACGGCTCATCCGAAGGACGGCATCTCCTACAGTGCAGAGCCCCCGTCACAGCACTGAGGCATTGGGATCGATCTTTTTTTTGGCCAGACCTACTGGCCACCCACCAACACCACTTCCAGCAGCAACCTAGTTTTCCAAGGAGGTCTCCCATCCAAGTACTAACCAGGCCCACACCTGCTTAGCTTCAGTAATTCAGCTAAGACAAGGTATCCATTGGTCTGGCTGCTGGCAATGCAACCTTAATTGAATGGAAGATATTACGGATGGCACTCGAAAAATAACCTGAGAACAGTGAAGACTATGAGGAGAACAAAGGACTGGTGGGTACATTCAGGTGTCAATAAAAAGCCATGGTTGGTGTATGGGTGACATTTTCCTTTATGGCTTTGTTACATTTCCAATAAGGAAATAAGACAACCAAACAGACATGAAGAGTTGCCATGAACAAAGTAAAGGCAAAAAAGGTGTTTCTTTGTCGGACAAATTGGGATGCAATGTGAGCCTTGAATTGAATGCCATGCGGGAATTTGCCAGGATCTCAAAACCGGATTATGAACATTCTTTGCCATAGAGAAACACACAATAGCGTTGGATTATAAACATGCTTTGCCACAAAAATAGACAAAAACGTGAGATAAGTCTATATGAAGTTATTATTTTGCTGTCACTTCGTCTGTTTTATAACCCAGAAGGATGTACTTGGTAGCTGTGAAATGACCACCGATATATCTTGCATTCCTACTTACAAGCACGGATAAGCATTTCCCTCCAGCTGTGAAATGACCACTCACACTCACCAGCCATTTGGTCATTTTATTTGGATCTTAACACAACATAGTGAAACCATCTGCACATGCAGACGAATCAGCACCGCTGGCACAGATGAGCAGATCGCCAAATCACATGAGAAGCTGAAAGGTATATAGAAAGAGAGAGATAGATAGAGAGATGCTTGACTTTATTAATACCCGACGGCGAAGAGGAGATGTCCACTGAAGGTGGTGAGATGTCCGGTGTAGGCCGCGACCCACCAGCCAGCCTCCAGGAGCAAGCACACCGTGTCGCCCTCCTGCAGCTGCAGGATCACGCTCTGGGACGTGTTGATGTCGTGAGGGGCCACGTGGTTGTAGGCGGTCACCACCTCATCCTTGTTCTTGAAGAGCTTGGCTCCAGCTCCGTGGCCAGCTCCTTGGTCGCCTCCGGCAAAGATGTGGTAGTTGAACTGGTAGACGCCTTTCAACGGGGCAGTGAACAGACCTGGGGCAGAGAGAAGAATGCAGAGACACACGTGAGGTTCCATCACGCAAGGAGCAGAGTAACAAGGACCTGCAGAAGACACGTCTCTATAGACCCTTTCAAGAGAGTTCCATTATTAGCATCATAGTTGGCCCCACAAGGCTTTCGTTTTAACATTCCATATGTTATCTTAATGCAGAGGAAGTAGATTGGGAACCAAATAGAACGTTCAAGCATTGTTTTTGTTTTTATTGTTGAAAGGGTCTATTCACCATATTCACCATAATCTTTCTATGACGTCATGCTCAGGGTGGGAATCCTCTGGGGAAGTCCAAACAAATAGCTCAAAAACTGTCAGCTGTCCGGTGTTTGTGATTAGCCTAATTATGGCAAGATGGTCCAAAAACGTAACCTATCTACCAGCCTTGACATGCCAAGAAATCGAAACATGGACAGATGAACAGGTCAGCACCCCTAAATGAATTAAGAAAAAAAGGATACACAGCAACTGGATTGAACATTATATCCACGATGTTAAAGGTAAGACGATATAGCTAACTGCTAACTTAATACCACTTTATTTATTAACTGGGTTGCACCGATAAACCTGTATTAAGGCACGGCCTTGTCTGTCATTTCTCCTCAGAACAACTCAGGCTTGTATTTAAACCAGCCTGATTTTAGTAGCCAGTGAGACCGTTTCACGTGGATATACTATTGAATTTTGAGCTCTAGGTAACGTAAGTGTTATCATTAGCCTTAAACTGCCGACAGAGATGTAAACTTCTTGTGTCACAGTGGAATACTCCGTTAGCCGATCAGGCTGTCTTACTAACCAAACTAGGTTATAGTTTATGTTTTTTTTTGTGCAACCCACGTCGTAGCTTAATTTATCTCCTGTTTATCCTTTCATTTTATTGGCTTATTTTTCATGAGATTTAACAAAGGCTAAGTTGTCTACTAATGCAAGTTATGTTCTGCTTTCAGTCAGGGTTGAGGAGGGTGGGACTAATGCCAATATTGTCAGGGTCAGGGCGAAGGCATCCCAGTATGTTTAAAAATGAGCCAGCTTACAGGGTACAGGCTAATGATGTCAAATTAGCATACTATATATTTTTTCCCTAGACGATCTTAACACTTTGTGTGGTCTGAGCAACAGGCTTTGCATAAAGACTTAGCCATAAACAAGTTTTAAATATTTATATATATATATTTTTTTTTTTTCAGGTTGAATTGATCAGCGGATTCAACAAACCAGCTGTGCCAGTGAAGCAGGTCTTGGGCACTGCTCACACCTTGTTGGCCTCCTGTATACTCTTGCTCATTACTCTAAATTAGGATACAAATCAGTCCCCCTAACCAAATGTAAAACCTCCTTACCCCAAACATGGCACATCCCTTCTTGAGAATTAGGCCTAGGGCCCAAACCTGTCACTCTTAAAAAAAAAATAACAAGGTCAAATCCAACAAGACCTACAGTTGTCACAGTTGAGTAAAAAAAGATTAAGGCCATGGCTTACTTGAAATCAAATGCCCAAACCAAGAGAGTCAAACTGCTCATACCTGAGAACAGTGGATAGAACCTTTTCCTTCAAGCATGGCCATGAATATCACTCACAAGTCATGGGACAGATGGCTCTTACAGGAGCAAAATGGTTTATTTTTTTTGTAATGTGCCAGGAGGATTACTATCTGGAAAGAGTGCACTTTAATGCTGTCTTATTAAGTGTCCCATTTTTATGTACATAAACTATCATTAAAAATGTATTTCTTCATCTGTAGCTACTGTATTCACCTTATTGATGTCCATGTTGTAAGCTAATGTAGCATCAACATTTTTAAAGCCAAAGTTTAAATGCATTACAAGTAAAATAACTACATTGTGTTGCTTTAGAATCTATTCAGTTTATTTAATTTCCAGTTAAGAATGTGAAATGTCATGACTGACATAACTCCATGCCTAAAAGATGCAAAAAACATGCCCTCTGCCATTGGCTGAAGGGACAAGAACAATGATCTGTGTCTCGTAGTCCTATAAAAAATATAATATAATAAGTATAGAATAGAAGAAAATAGAAAATCTATGCCTTTTATTTTTACTGTACAATACAGAGATCAGCACAATGTTAATGCACAAGGAAAATAAATTGCTGTATGAGTTTTTTGTGTACAAAGTATTGCTAATACTGTAGAAAGTACTATAGTAACAACACTGTAGAAAAAGACTTCATGTTTCATAATTATTCACCCGAAATCCAGTGTAGAATGTCAAGAACTATGAATCATTTTTGCTTCAAGTTGAAACAGGATGCCTTGAGGATGGTATTCTCCTGCGTAAGGTGGGCGATCTCCTTCCGTGCTGCTTCTAGCTGCTCTTCCAGTGACCGAGAGTTCAGCATAGTCATGGTCAGAGTGGGGTGCTGGCTTAACAACTTGGTCTGCACTATAGGAGACAATGTCAAATCAAAAACGTTAAGTTCCAACTGCATGTGTATCACTTAAGTTGTATAGTATACCATGTAACCTACTACAGTGAATTTGTTTCATTAATGGAGATTACATGTTATACCCTGCTGCTACACATAGCCTATGTCTTATGCAGCAGCTGTGTGATATTTTGCAAGATGGACATAGGCAATATACTTTATACGTGTCTTACCCAGTGTCAACTTCAGCCAGGTCTACACTTGCATCTTCTGTCTCTCCAGCAGGTTCATTGCTGTGTATGTAATAATAAAACATTAGTTCTTGCAAAACTGAATGAATCAACTCTTTGTAACAGACCTAGGCTAAACATGACATTAGGAGACGTGTGAAACAATTTTCACTAACTGATCTCTCTCCCTCTAATTCGCATTGGTCTTTTATGAGTCGTTTTTGTCCAAGCGAACAGGATACTTCCTGGCAGGAGGCACGTTTTTCCAGCCTCATCATGGTGCACAAAACACTGCTCAGTGAAATGTTTGGCACAAACTTGTGTTGGACGTAACGTTAATCTCCACGAACAACAAACAGCCTGCCCGTTAGCTGCAGTTAGCCTACATACACAGTGACCAGGGCTTTCTCTGTCAGCAAAGACAAGCTTACTGCTTGAGACGTGGCATTTCTATCAAGGCATCATTGTAACGTTACCATACATAAATAAAACGACATCATGTTTGCGTTTGATCTAACAAGTAGCATGATAACGTTACACAATGGCTATCTTTATAACTAACATTAGCCTGAGGTTAAGCTAACCGGTTGGCTAGCTAGATAATTATGCACTTACCTGGAAAAATGTACCGATGTCTCTTCTAATTTTTGAAATCCACTCTCTCTTCAATCTGGTGTCTGTCAGGAACCGTGGAACGAAACGTGTTTTGTCTTTTTTTTTCCGCCTTTGTAGTAGGAATTACACCCAGGCACACAGCAGACATATTCGTGACTGATACAATCCACAACATCCATACACAACTGTACAGAACTCGAACTTCCCACCCTGAGCATGACGTCAAAACAAGATGGCCGCCGTGTGAATATGGTGAATAGCAACATGAAAACTAGCAAGGCATTCCAAAAATCCCTATTAAGTCAGGTTCTGCTCAAGGTTTCTTCCTGGAATATGAGTTTTTCCTTGCCACTTTGAGTGCTTTTAGGGGGTTAAGGCGGCCAGTCTTCCGGTCATTGTGTTCCTTAAAGGCAAACTTGGCAGGATTAGCTATATTTCCCCCTCTGCTGGAGAAGTTGTGCATTATGCTATTTCAAACTGTGGAGAAAGGTAACAATAAAGCACATGGATTTGTTAACAAGCTAGCGAAACGGTTGGCCTAAGTTCGGCAGAACTATGTGGATGTTACACGGTAACAAACACGATTTAAAACGAGTTTCTTGTTTCTCACTTCTCTTACCGGGACGGTAGTCCCAAAGTTGCAAGGTTGGTTTTCCGCCTGGGGATGCTAGGGGGAGTGGGGAACAGGTCATTTAACCATCCAAATTATTTCTAAACGGGTTTATTAAGTTGAAATAGTTGCCAAGTTCTCCTTTAAACGTCTCTATATAAAGTGACGCTTCCTTGGATTTTATACCCTGTGCAGTAGGCAGTGGGTGAATTCTGCAACATGAGACAGGTCATGTAGACTAGCAGGTCATGGAGACTAGAGGCAAGGGGGTAAGCGAACTTTCAGAAAGTGTGCCCCCTATGGGAGGCTAATAAGGCGCCACTTGGAGTCAGTGTTCCATTGACCATTGATTCCATTGCTATAGCCCTGGATGTTTTTTCCTCAGCTCTCAACACTTAAAAACAGAAGAGCAAATAACACAGAATCTATTTATAGTTTAGATTCTGATCATGTATTAAAACCTTTGAAATGAGATGGACCTATTTATCAAATATACAAGTAGGATATGGGCGTTCTCTCACTCTCCTTCATGCAGCAGATTTAACTTGTGAACGATACCTTACCATAAAATACGATAATTTGGAACGTAGGCTAGCGTGCACGAGAGAGAAAGAGAGAGTTAGTTCCAGGGCATTCCATTGTTTGCATTTCCTATGTTATATAAGAGAGAAAATCATAACGGCAACAAGAATGAGGAGGTGGAGTTATGTTGTTCTCGTCATTTACAACTTCAGGTTGGTTAAAGAATGCTATTCAATTTGCCCTGCACTCGCTAACCTAAAGTTTGGAACATGACCAAGCAGTGCTAGCCTAAACTTATACTTACTTCGCCTTTGTAGAATCAAATTGGTGAGTCTTCAATGATTTATTCTTCTTAAGCTAAGCATGACATAAACCATAATATGTATCTTAAAACAGAAATGTCAAGATAGCAATAGGGCATTACATCATTGCCAAAACAATGACGACTGGTTCTTGTCAATATTATGCAATCAATGTGGCGCCAATGAGGCTACAGTTGGTGGATTAATCTATTAAATGTGAGCAACAAGAGCAGGCAAAACGGGTATTATGAGAACCGTTTAGACTCCGAAAGCACTGAATGTTTTCACCTGAAGCCCCTGGATTCCCCTTCATTTTGGCATCACATTGACAGCAAGTAACATGCAGCTGCCTGACTCACGCTGTGCTTAAAGGAACCGTATGTAAGAAATGTATTTCAATCAATCGTAAAATGGTCCTGATATGTCACTAGACATTAAGAAATCATGTTCATTTCAAATACTTATATCACTGACAACAGTAGTCTGGCCAGGACATTGTCATTTAAAAAGTGAAGTTGCAGCCCTCAACTGATGTTGTCATGTTATGTTTTGGCCTGATGCGCCACCCTCCACCTATAATCACAAAGTGGTGAGTAGTGTTTAGGCATCCGGGTTGCCAGCTCTGCCAGTCGGAGGGGGGAATGTTTCAGATTCTCGCGAGTTTTGGAGGGGCGCTACTCTTGGAAGTTGCATGGCTGGTTTTCTCGGTAGAGACTCGCTACGTCTATGCTGTATAGATAATGCTAGGTGAACGATTAATCTATTACAAGTTTGTTTACCATCAAATTGGCTCACCAAAAAAAAAGATCACCGAAAAAAAAGAAGGGTTCACTGGCCTGTTCTTCAGTGAGTTTTTTTTGGCAGTTTGCAAACGGAGTGCATTACCACCACCGTCTGCTGGACTGAGGTGTAATGGCAAGTGTACCCTTTAGCCCCGTTCTGACCGCTGGGTGAATGAAGACTAGGACAGGCCATGGAGAATAGGACAGGTCAATGGAGATTAGAAGTCAATGGAGACTAGGCCAGGTCAATTGGAGACTAGGACGGATCAATGGAGGAGAAGTCATGAAGACTAGGCCAGGTCATGGAGAAGTCAATGGTGACAAGGTCTATGGAGGAGAGGTCTGGAGACTGTGTGTGGCTTGTAGTGGTCTGAAGGCTCGTGTGTGTCCAGTCTTACCTGTGGTTGTGTCGTAGGCATTGCCGACGTTGGTGAAGACGAGGTCGAATAGCAGGGTGGTGTCCGTCTTCAAGGGTCCGATGTGTTTGTCAGTCTTCACAGAGAAGGAGGTGGAAAAGGCCACGTTAGAGGGCCTGACTGCTGTGGGAGAGAAACAGTTAGTCTCTGTGTGTGTGTGTGTGAGAGAGAGAGACAGAGAGTGAGAGATATAACCTTCACCAAATTATGATCTTTAGCTCCTTCATGATGTTGTTGTTCAAGTGCGCGTGTGTGAGACCAAGTCCGATATTAGTATTCTTATAGACTCAGATCTCACTTTCACACATGACAATACAAGCACACAAACAGTCTTCTACCATTTAATATAGAGACAGAATCAAGGGAATTGTCACACCGACAGACCAAGAAAAGCCTGTCCGTGCCTTCCCAACCATTAAACAACTGCAGCTCATTAAAACTGCGGCAGCTTCGCTAACATCGCTAGTCTTTTCCATTGTGTATTTTCTGAATGCTAAGAAGTCTTACCTCGTCTTTGAAGGATCTTACAGTTTTCCACAGTAGCTTTGGTGCTTTTCTCACATCACTATTAACATAACACAGCAGTTAATGGATTTCTTAAAACAAACTGCAAACTGCAAAACCTAGTGGATAACCTGCAAAAGCATGTCACTTGCTCAAAATGGATAGTCCATTCCTCAAAAGCAAGTATTTATGTCAATGAAACTGCCAGTGTCATCAAAATGAAAAGTCTTGACACCATCGTTTATGAACAAGATAGTCTTTGGCTATAAATGGCTTTGTCATTTTTTCATTACGATAGTTTATGCTCTCAGGGCACTTTTGCGCCCACTTCAGGCGTATTTGTTTCGCAATGTGTGTGTAAAATCATTGCGAGGTATGTACAAACAGGCGGCAATGATGTAAAAGCGCAAACTACATGTCGCAGGAGCTGAAAGTGGCAGATTGCGTTTGTCATGTCATGCATATGCATTCATGGGAGGATCCAGGGGAAAGTGGGATTTTAAGCGTAAAAAGATGGGAGGGGAAGAGTAAAGAGCTTAATAATTATGTATTCATGTGGTATGTACAAAGACTGCTCCTGAAAGCGCCGCGCCTATTCTGCGCCTAAATACTTCCGCCATGTAAAAGCAGGTGTTAATCCAAATTGCAGTTCAATGCGTCAATAAGAGAACCTTTCAAAGACAACAGAATCGCTATTTAGAGCACCAGTTTTTGTGATGAAAGTATTTGTACTACCAAAAGCAACCTTAAATTTCGTTGGCCTTTCGAATGTCTTACTTTCACGTCATTCACTTAAACTTTCCTACTTGCTAGATTTGACCAATCTTCCATAGCCTACGTGCACAAGTAGTTTGAGTAGAACTACTGATCTTTATTATCTCCCTGCTTGTTTACATCTTATCATGTATGGTATTATTTCATGATCACTAAACGTTTGATTCTTTTTAATGTTGTCATCAGTTTACTTCATTCAACAGCTTTTGTATGTAGGCGCTGCCATTCAGTTGTGGACGTTCGTAAATTGTGTTTATGGGCGGAGAAAGGCGCAGTTTACACTAAGGATTGAACGATTGATAAATACGACGGAAACTTGGGTCTGACAGGTTCGCAATCTGCTGTGTGTCCATGACGCTGATAACGCTAAGTTCGCAAATGTACGTACATCTGGTCCTCAGTGTTTTCCCATGCAAAAAAAGGTCAGAACTCGGTGACACTACCTGAAAATGCTCAAGAGAGCACTATACAGTACTTGTACAGCCATTTGAAAACTACAGTAAAGTTACAAATTGCTGTAGTTAGGGGAGTAAGTGAGTATAAGACACTGAATATGTCGTTTCACAGTTTTACTGTATATGCTCTTTGCAATTCTACAGCATTGTGACAGAATTTGATAACTAGTTCACCAATTTTGTATGTAATGACTCAAGCAATGAAATGAAGACTATTCGTTTTATTGGGAACGACTGTTCAGCATCCATAAGTATAGTTAATTTTGACTGACATGACAAAGCAACTGATACATGTTCAAAAGTATTTGCAATTTCTTCAGAGGAAGGAGAAATTGCTACTATGATGTGCACAAATGACTAAATGTTGTGGAGGTAATAACTAATAGTTATGAGAATTTTCATTCTGATCTGAGAAAAGCACCAAAACGACTGAGAAAAACTGTAACTTGGCAGGATCAATTTCTTCCAAGGAAGAATCCTCGAGTTTGAGTCACACAAACACAGACAGAATGAGAGACAGATGGTGACCAGTGAGAGACAGATGAAGAAATATCTTGCCTTCGTTCTTCAGTGCGTCTATCTGTTTCTCCACTTGCGCTTTAGCCAGCCGGAGCTCCTCTCTCTGCTGCTCTACCAGAGTGATCAGCTCTCTCTGCATGCCGCGGACCTCAGTCAGGCAGCTCTGCTCTGCTGCAACCACAACCAGCGCAGACCACAGCAGCAGCAGCACAGCTCCAGGAGTCTTCATGTTTTAAACTCTTCAGCTCAAACTGGGCAGCTCGTCAGCATTAAACTCTGCAGCTCTCTCCAGTCCTCTGTGTCCAGCTCCGGTCTGTGGGAAGACAGGGATTGTGTGTGTGATTTTGACATCAGGGATGTGGACGTTGATATCAGCGGAAGGGTGGCGAAAAATAGCTACCAGTGCATTTCCTGTTCTGTGGTGTAACAATGGACATACTATAAATCTGAGTGGGATTGTGTGTGTGATTTTGACATTAGGGATGTGGATGTTGATATCAGCTGAGTTGGTGGGGGGGTGATTTCCTGTTTTGTTGTGTAACAATGGAGATACGATAAATAATCTGTCTTGTGCTGCCGTCGTTACTCCAAGAGCGAGCAGCAACAAAGGAGACATGATATAACAACTTCATTTGTTCTGTGCTTTCACCGCATGTATTTGGGGTGGCATAGATGTAACACAAGCCAGTCATTTGTTCTGTGCTTTTACACCGCATGTATTTGGGGTGGCATAGATGTAACACAAGCCAGTCATTTGTTCTGTGCTTTTACACCGCATGTATTTGGGGTGGCATAGATGTAACACAAGCCAGTCATTTGTTCTGTGCTTTTACACCGCATGTATTTGGGGTGGCATAGATGTAACACAAGCCAGTCATTTGTTCTGTGCTTTTACACCGCATGTATTTGGGGTGGCACAAGCCAGTCATTTGTTCTGTGCTTTTACACCGCATGTATTTGGGGTGGCATAGATGTAACACAAGCCAGTCATTTGTTCTGTGCTTTTACACCGCATGTATTTGGGGTGGCATAGATGTAACACAAGCCAGTCATTTGTTCTGGAGATCTGTGATTCAGTGTCATGTCTGACAGCTTGTTGAATAAGACCACCTCAATTTCACCTGTCTAGGCCATTTCTCCACTCAACAAACAAACAAAAGTGCTACTGTCTCCTTTTCTCCTGCAAGCTCCGGATCTGTTATATGTCAAATTGAAGCCATCATGCAAGATGTTTGTGAAGGAACAGGCACACAAACATGCTATAATGTGCTGTGCTTGTGTGCCGTTATGGCATGCACACATAGTATAACCATGTCCAATATCAACAAATGGCACAGGCATGTTTGTGTTGGGCAAAGAAGTGTGTTTGTTAAGTCTAAAGCTTAAAACACATATGTTCACTCCTCTGGCCAGAACGAAGGGGGCAGCCGTGGCCTACTGGTTAGCGCTTCAGACTTGTAACCGGAGGGTTGCCGGTTCAAAACCCGACCAGTAGGCATGGCTGAAGTGCCCTTGAGCAAGGCACCTAACCCCTCACTGCCCCGAGCGCCGCTGTTGTTGCAGGCAGCTCACTGCGCCAGGATTAGTGTGTGCTTCACCTCACTGTGTGTTCACGGATTGGGATAAATGCAGAGACCAAATTTCCCTCACGGGATCAAAAAGAGTATTTATACTTATACTTAAGTAAGTAACTCTTCACATGGGTATAAATTGCTTACATTACACTGTCTGCTCCATTTACAAGCGTCAGCATCTGCTGGATATCGAATATAAAAATCTGAGAATCCGGAAGGTGCAGCTTGAAATAAAGAGGCAGAATTTTTTTTTGCACAAAAGCAGAATTATAAATCCAAGATAAATAATAAAGCGAGGCTTGACATGACATAGTGTAGTGTGGTAATCGTAGTTTAACACATTTCACAAACAGCAATCCAGGATGAGTAGGAGCGATTATGTCAAGTCAGGTGTAATCCTGTTAAAAGCGCGTTCTCGTCTGTCTATAAAAGACGTCATGGATCGATCGCAGATTCACTGATGCAAGGAGAGAGGAAGCATGCGCCGTATTTCATTCGGTCAGACATTTCCAATTTTGCACATTTTAAATAAGAAATGATTGATAATGTCATAATAATTGGCTTCTAATTGGCTTAAAGGAGAATTCCGGTGTGATATTGACCTAAAGCACTGGTAGTTTACTTACAAGACGATTTATTCAGACAGTATCTTTTAGAAGTTTAGCGTTTGCAGCCATCTTAAATTTAGTCACGATAAGTCGAGCGACGAGTAAGAATGAACAGGTATGATAAGGGATCAGATTCCAAAAATAATTCTGTGGAAATGCATGGATTCCAGTTGCTGCTACTGGAAGAAACTGGAATCCATGCATTTCCACAGAATTATTTTTGGAATCTGATCTTCCCTGAAAGCGGAGGGAAGATATCAGTTATACCCTCTAAAATGTTGTAATGATAATACAATTTTATCGACTGCTTCCACTGCAGTGGTTATGTCGTGGAGAAACCTGGTTGTTTATTTGCTTTAGATGGTTTGCATCTGACATTTCTGTTCGTGCAAACATCGACTTTGAGAAAGTCATCATCGATTACATGTCAGCTCACACACAGTAGCCTACAGTGTTGAGCAAAGTTTGTGAACTCTATCAATTGCTTCCATTGCAGTGTTTCCCACAGAATTAGATTCAATTTGTGGCGGTAGCTGACTTGGACAATGGGGTGTTAAGATAGTCTTGGTAGTGTATAGGTCTAATTGAGTCACTTTAAGACGTTTGAGGGAACCCTTGCAATTGTAACACAGTTGAAAGGCTGCTGATGTGTGGATGCAATTCATAACGTTTTCTACATAGTTAAAATAAAGGTTCACGTACTTCTCCTTGGGACAAGCACTTTTGAATTTTGGAAAACCCTTTTCCATTTACATCGGGATTTTGCAAACATTCAGTGTCGGAGTCAATAAAATGAGCCCTTCAACGAAATTGACAAGCAGTAAGTAGGCTAAGCATGCTAAATTCGACATCCGAACAGTATTCTAACATTAGCTTTGAGATACTGCTTGATTTCATAACTTAGTAGGCTACATTGAAGAGACTAAACTAAGTTATGTTGTGATAAGACCTTAGCAGAGTTCACTTCAATGCAGCAGTTTTGAACAAATTTGCGCAGCATGGTCACGATGCTAAGCGGATTTAATAGCAATTTAGCTAGACGTCTTCTATGCAATGCTTCTATGTGGCAACAACAATCGTGAATATTTTAAATGCACGCAGAGGAGTGGCAGCGGTCTACGAGAGAGAGCGGGGCGGGGCAAGGAAAGGCTGCGTGCGTAAAAAGCGCAGCTCAATGGCAATGCAAGGATTTGACCTTTGTGATATCATGAGAGGCTACACGGCTCTCAGCGGGACAGTTCAGCAGTGCAAGGACACAAGGTTATAATACAACGAAGGTTTTTAATAAAGTTCTTGGGAATTAACAAAAAGGTATGCCAAGTTCAAAAGGGTAACTAAGGATAAGGTTGATCTTTCAACAGTCAAAACTTAATGTCTCTTCAAACGTGAAATCATAGTCCCATTCCCTCAGGAAAATATCTCCTTGGAAACCGGTCTTCAGCCTTATTTTTATTCAGCACTGCAGCCCGTGGCCAATCCAGCAGTAAGAATTTCAGTCTTCAGGTAAGTATTCCAGTCTTCAAGTACGTCACGTGGAAAGTGCTACTTCGACAGTCTGTAGCTTCTCTGAGAGCACAACTTGTAGCTTGTCTCCCAAACCCCACTCTGACACCAACTGTGTCTCTGCGCCTTAAAAAGCCCTTCGGCTCATCAGGCCCTGATCGGTCTCAGGTGTGTTGGGATCTCGTGTGTTGAGGGGTGGAGTTTCCAGCAGATGGAGCCAAAGCTGTCCGTGACTGCAGCCATCTCAGGGGAATGTAGCGCCCCTCCAGGACGCAGCCTCTCGTGACATCACACCTTATATTCAATTTAAATTAAATTAAACATAGAATATTAATCTGTGGCGGCCGATTTTTATTTTGTGGCGCCCCGCCACAGATTAGTCAATGTATGGGAAACACTCGGTTGTGGATATATGCCTAATTATTTTCACAAATTAAGGAGGGGATAGTGTCTGTGTTAGCTACCATTCAAGCCAGAGTAGTTTTTTATGAAGTCACAGTAAACGTTTATTATGCATTGTTACATTACACGTTACAGGGCTTATCTCAATGAGATGCAAATGAGCACAATTGTCTTTCCTTTGACTCAGGTGAGGTAACAATTTGCATCTATCAGGCCAGTTTTCTCAGTAAAAGGTTTTCAGAGGCGTATACATTCAAATAACCACAACTTATTCAAATATTATCAGATCTCCATGAGTGAGACATCATTGGATAGCTTTGAAACTACACTTTCCGAATCTGTTCCTAACTCAAAATGTCTCTGGGGAGACATGTGGCTGGGTTTCATACGGCTGGTCAGGCATGGCAAAACCAGGCACATGTCTCCCCAGAGACATTTTGAGTTATTCACAGATTCTGAGTGTAGTTTCAAAGCTATCCAATGATGTCTCACTCATGGAGATCTGATAATATTTGAATAAGTTGTAGCCATTTTAAAGTATAGGCCTACACATCTCAAAGCTACAAGCTGAGAAATCAGGGTTTTCAATTTGACTACTTTCTCCCTCAATCCATGGGAGGGGAACACAATGGTCCTCATTTACATGACATTAAGATCAACCCTCCCCCCTGTCACGGTCACTGATTTGTCAGCCTGCAGTGCTAATGACCCATCGAAACTATCTGTAATGGGTTACAGAACCAGCTAGTAGCAATGGATAAAGTAGTCTAAAACAAACATGAGATCACGTTTGCAAACCATGTTATTTTGAATGAACACCCAGTGCAAGGCACCAAGTTGGCAATGGATTTAGCAGGTTTAGCAATGGATAAAATAGTCTAAAACGCGAACTAAACAAACATGACATCACGTTTGCAAACCCTGTTGATTTGAATACACACACGATAAGGCACCCTGCCATCATTCAAAACAAGACATTCTCGCATTATTCAAAGTAATTGCCCACCAAAACTATCTGTAATGGGTTTTGGCTAGTAGCCTATGGTGCCAATAGATAACGACAGTAGGCCTACGTTAGCTAGTAGCAATGGATAAAGTTTCTAACACACAAACTTTATCCCCGTCAAATGTAACTGTGGAAATAGCATCTGATATCTTACGATCTAGTTCCTCTGCTGCCAGACCGAGAGATTCTTCCTCGTTGTAATTATCTTCGGCTAAGGTCAGCTCTAGATTTGGGATGTTCTCCAATGTAATGAAGTCGCCTTTATCATCAGATTCAGGTCATCTGCAATCCGCTGTGCTTTGTCCGTCTCCATTCCAATTGTAAACAAAGAGCATGCTGGTTCAGTAAGTAGCCATGAGGTTCCTTCTAGCATACAGCTGATTGGCCGACAAAACAAAAGAGCACTAATAGTCGCCCAATTTAAACGCTGGTTTACTTCCTGAAACTTAACCATTTTCAAAGACAAGATATACACTTTTAAAGCATTAATGCTGTTATCTGAAACATGGAATTGCTTCTTTAAAACTTCAACTTGCACATTCTGCGTTTTTCGCGACTTGAGCCTGGTTTTGCCATGCCTGGTCACATATGTTCTACATGAACTTTGGTTCAAAGACATCATCCGCTGCGCGTCGGGTCCAGTTCGCCCTGTCGGGACTTATTTTCCCAATAATGACCGGCATTCTATACTTTATCCCTTACATATAATAAGAGAAATGGATATTGATATTCAGTATGAACCATATACACAGATGTACAGCTATGTGGAGTAAACATTATTTTACAAAGCATCTATATGTATATGACAAATAAAATCAGCATTGTTTTTGTTTTTATTGTTGAAAGGGTCTATATGACAAATAAAATCCATGTGTCCCTATGAGTGTGTGATAGTTTATGGCCTATTTGTGCATGAGTTAGGCTATTATTCTCCTTGGTCACAGATTGCATTACAAGTAGCAGTGTGATGATGTGGTGTTTTTATTTTATTTCTTATGTTCTGGATCATTGGCTTCCCTGTAACCAGGTACTGACAGGAGGCGCAGGGAGAACGCTGATCCATTACCCCCCAAAAATGTTTGAACAGAACTGTAAAGAAATCCTCGAGGATGAACAAAGGGGAACTGATTGTAAGAACATTATTATATACACTATTTACAAGTTCTGCTCAGTATGTGGGAGCATATGAGCTCTGTGAGATGCCTCCAAAATCTCCAAGTTAGGCAGCCAGGAGTCATTGCGGGAGATTGGCAATATCATGCACTGCTTAGGTGTCTAAATGATAAAATGACGTCTTCCCTGTTATGTGCAGCTGCCCCTGCACTTGCCAGTAGCTGTGGTCCCTTTTCAGGTGGTAGGTGCCACCTTCCTGGTGAAGGTAAAAGCTCTTCTCTTTCACTGCCTCCTCAAAGGTGCTGTCCCTCCATCTGTATGGACACTTCACCTTAATGATGCCCGTCTCTCAAACAAGACCATCAGGGGTGGTACCAAGGATCCCAGAGTCAGCCAGCCATAAACCAGACCCTCTGACCTTCAGGCCGGTGCCCTCCTCAAACGCAGCAATACCCTCTTTTTCCATTGACTATGCCCCACTGCACAGCCAAAACTCCAGAAAGGTCCTGGTTCCTACAGAGCCTGTTGTTGAGGGAAGGGGGTGGCACGTTTTGCGGAGAGCACGCTCCCAAAATTGCTGGCCATTAGGCGACCTTTCCGCAGGGCATGCCAGAGGTGACCCTGTCAATCTCCTGATGAGTTGTTTCTCCCTGGGTTGTTGCTGTATTGCTGGTCATTTGCTTCAGTTCTTCCAGAGCACTTTTAATCTGTGTTAGCTCTGAAAATACACAGCAGTTCACGAATAGTTTGGTTTGTTTTAGCTCAATCAAGATGTTGCTGTTTTGTTAAAGTTAAACATGTAAATATTCATGTAAAAGTTAACATCTGTATGAAAAATCTCTACAAACCATGTTGAATGTAAGCCTTTACGCTGGCAGCCTCCCCCTGAAGAGCCATCATCGCTTCATCTCTATCCTAGCTGGTCTGTTCTGGGTAACCTCCCAAAGCTCACGCTCATATTGAGCTTTACCAGCCTTCTCTGGAACCTGTAAGTGAACAGAATACATGGCTTGTCACCGTCATCACCGAAAGAAAAAAAAAATGAAACATTGGGCTGCGCATAGGTAGTGTGTAATGTCGGGATGTGTTATGTGAGGTATCATTTTTGACATAGATTAAAGGATTTCTAAACAAAACTTCGAGCAAAAGATGGCACAAACCCAACCTTTCAGGTGTTGGGGAGCTCCAATGAACGTAAAAATGCTTACAGTTATAAACAGTTATATTTCATTACTTTTGGTCTACGTATAGCCTGCATATCCACATCAGTCAGACTGGCATACTTTGGATTGGGCTTGAGCCGTCTTGGTCCCATCACCCAGATCTTGCCCATCCCCCTGCATAACGATGCAGACAAGCTTAAAAGTGGCGCTTCGGACGTATTTATGCTTTTAAACGAAAGTTTGACTCGGGTATATTCACAAAAACACCCTAGGATGCATTTTGGTGAGAGTTACACTTTAACTTTAGCCTGGCTAACACCAGACCTCATCTCACTGAGCCGTTTATTGGGCGCTACGAATGTCTATCAAATGCGTCTGTACGTAGCTCATAACCGCTTCGGTGTGTCGTCATCGTCTTGCTGTCCACCCTCCGTTCTGTGATTGGTTCCTTCGTTAAGGTGAAAATTTGGTCCATGGAACCCAGGCTGCCTAGCAGCGAGAATAAAATCACACGTGTATGGCAGCATGGGGAAACCAGGGCTACTTTAACGTAATGCTAACATACACAGACCAGAAGCCAATCTACAGCATTTAATGGTCTGTTGCCTTCTTGTACATCTCGTCGTTGTGAAGAAGCTTACATATCACCATTCTCCATTTCTTTTCTTATCTTCTCTGGACGCTAACTAGTAAACGCTATCTTCCTATAGCATTCCGCTAAAATGGCCGCTGCTACACAGACGCGATGTAGTCGCCCGAACTCAATAGAGTACCAAAGCCATGCTTGCAGCTTAGGCTAACTTTTAACTTACATGTTCCGTCCTCATATTCGTTAGCGAATTTTACAGAAAGTAACGTTAAGGTTAGCTAACGTTAGTCTAAGCTGCTAACTGTATCATTAACTTCAGATTCCATCAATGGCATTATTTCATTATAAGCTAACTGTTTCAAATGTTATATGAAAGAAATTCAGCGTACAATGAACAACTGATTAAGTTACTTACCAGCTACTTTGACAACCTTGGCCTCAAACACTTGCCAACCTCCCTTTGGCCACCCTCCTCCCCTCCACCACATAAATACTGTCCCTGTCCATTCCATTGATATAATCCTCTCATTAAAATTTTGAATAGTCAGTCGGCAAAATCGAGGTCTTCCCCTCGTCCTCTCCGCCGACCCATTTCACTAGA
Source organism: Alosa alosa (assembly GCF_017589495.1). Classification (NCBI taxonomy): domain Eukaryota; kingdom Metazoa; phylum Chordata; class Actinopteri; order Clupeiformes; family Clupeidae; genus Alosa; species Alosa alosa. Next base: position 3,541,054 of record NC_063206.1, on the reverse strand, counting down.
GCAAACATTTTCTTTAACGTTAGTAGAAGTAGATCTAAGTAGCTCATAGACTGTAGGCTGGTCGCGCGCTGTGTCTAATGAAAAAGGCTCAACAGTTTTCAATACAAGTATCATTTCAAGTTTCATAACAAGTCCTCCTTGTTCTTCACCAAGCTTTTGGCCTTTTTATAAAAGCTGGACACCTGGGACCGTACGATATTTGCTGAATCCCACTTTGTTCTGTTTTCTGATGAACCATCCGAAAGATACCACATGAAGCACCTGAGACCTTGACAGTTTGGAAGACGGGATCCAGTGATAATCAAGTCATCCTGAACAAGGCCACTGCCCAAACCAAATATCCAAAATGATTGTCTTGTAGACAGAGTGAATTTTGAAGACTGTGGATTGGCATTGTGATGTAGTGTGACATCAGACTGCATATTATTCATAAATAAAATCAGACTTTGATGTTCAAATTACAAACTTACAAATATTTTATTACTGATATCCCCTCCCCAAGCCCAGCAACATCTATGGATGTAAACTCCCCTCTGCACCGTGGGCAGTTGTCGTCCCACGGCCTGCACCTGCCGCTCAGATATACAGGCCTGGCACCCCACCAGGGGGCGGCAGCACAGGCCCAAAACGGGCACGTCCATCTCACCTGGAACGACACAAAAACAAAAGGATGTTTTTTGATGTTGTCTTTTGCACTATTGTATTATATGTTGTGTGTTATAAATCTAACTTGTACATTTTGGATTAGGGGGAAACACAATTTCCATCTCTGTGTAATTGTGTTGCATGGTCTGAAATGACAATAGTATACACACTTTTACTTTGATGTCATTGCAAAAATATCTGTGTTAAGAGGTCGGACGGCTACTTTAATTGTCGATTGAAAACGTGGCTTTTGTTTTTACTTACCTCTACAAATAACACACATGAACGTGTCCTTCAGGGCCTGAACTTGGTCCCTGGTGAAAGTGCCGCAGCTGCTGGGCCTGAGCCACGTCCTGCTGAACCATCTCCTCGGTGGTTGACCTTAACCAACAGCATAAGGTGAATGGTCTTTCTTTTGGTTGAGATTGATATCCATCACACATTGTTAAAACTTGAATGTAAAATTAAAGCAGGCACCAATGTACGTTGTGTACAGTACATTGGTGCTGCAATACAATCTCAATGGAGCTCAATTGTTTTAGGAGGTAAGAGGCTGCGCTGGGTATTATTACACCATTAATGGCTCAATTTTCGTCACTGAGCGGCTATGGTTGCTGCTTTGAGCGCATCACGCCAGACTTTGCCTATAGACCTTTTTTAGGGTGTCCTTACCGGCGCCTCCACCCTGTACGCCACCACCTTCCTGGATCCCCTCCGCCAATACTCCAACCCTAATGGGAACAGACAGAACATGTCAAATTACGTCAAATACAGTGCTCAAATTATGTGGGAGCCAGAGGGAGCCGAGCTAGAGTGAGGATGGCTCCCATGAAACCAACAAAGTCAAAAATTTGAGGGGGTCTCTCATATCTGAAGGTGTCTGGCATTGTAATTTAATCCTGTTTGCTATTGAACTTGCGCTTAGCCTCTTCTATGTTTATTGACAAAGCCATAAATTATAAGCCCATATAATGCAGCCTACTTCTATGATTGAGTCAACTGATCTAGCTATCCTAGCCTATGCCATTCAGAACTCCGGAAAGTTCCATTTTCCATTCGAAACGCCTGTTAGCAATCTCTGATGGCGGAATATTCAATGGCTACCTGACAACATTTCAGTGCAAATTCCAAAATTGTTTGTCTTTATTTCCACGGTTCAACACACAAGACAACTGAACACCCAGGTGTTGCAAAAGCGCCACTCGCGCCTGTAGGCTATTTTGTATCGCCTTTAGGCAATGCGCGGGAGCTGTCAACGTTTTATGAGATAGAGAGACCAGAGAATTCGAGCACTGGTCAAATTAACTAAAGAAGCTCAGGGTGGTATTGATATATACCTTCAGCGTCGGCAGAGGGGATCAGCCTCCTCCCCTGGCCGTCGGCCAGGACGACGCTCCTCACATCCAGCGCCACCCTGACCAGGTCTTGAATCCCCTGCACCGTGGCCTGATCCGCACTAAAGCGGACCATCAGGCTCGCCTCCTCCCACGCTCCATCCACTAATGAGGCCACCACAACATTCCTTTTGAAAATGTAAAAAACAAAAGACGGGTTAGCACACCAACACATACAGACAAACACAACCTTAATAGGCTAGAATTCTCAATGGGTCGGGTCGGGTCGACCCGACGGGACCCTTAGGTTCGGGTCGAAAATATAAGGAAATGATTAGGGTCGGGTCGGACCTCGACGCTTAAGATTAAGACGCTTAATCTTTTCCGCTCAGTGAAAAAAACCCCATTTAGGCCTATTAATCATCACTGCTGTTCACCGTAAAGAAAGTCTGGCTGCTGCGTGCAAATTACAGGTTATGTGCCATGCTCAAAATGCAAGGTGCTGATGAAATATATGACCCTGCAAGGTCACAGTCGAGAAACTAGTCGCTTTGGTAAAATTTACAAAATTACGTTATTGCGCTTACATAAACGGCCATGAACTAAACTTTCCAACGATATGTATGTATATCGAGGGTATTGCAAAAAGTATCGCTAAGATAACCGTGCATCCAAAGTTGACATGGTTCTTCCATCACGATACGCAGAAGAGGAGAAATTCACCGTTTTATAGCCTAAATTGTCATACTATAAATATAAATCTTCACCTAAATAATGTCAAAAAGTATGTTTTACGTCGGGCCGGGTTCAGGCAGATAATTCATGTTGATGTGTCGGGTTAGGCTACATCGGCTTTAAAAGCCACGGGCCGGGTTGGGTTATAATTTTCAGGCCCGTTGAGAACTCTATAATAGGCTACTTAAAAGTAAATGACCTTGTGTAGGTGGCCGGTGATGGGGAGGGGCGTGGAGGTCTTGGTCCCGGGGCAGGGGCAGCAGCAGGGAGACCGCCAGGGGGGAAGTGGAACTGTGGTGGCCCCGCCTCGGTGGAGGGCCTCCCCTCCACATCGTATTCCGGTCCCATGATGGTCCCAGTTATATGGGATCAGTCCACTATATGGGAGGACTAGGTGTCCACTCTCCCAGTCTTTCAAATAGATGGTATCTGGGACAAGCTGTTAGGAGAAATGTAGAGAGGGCGCCAGGCGGCAAGGCAGTGTTATTAATTGTCACCGTCAGGTACATGTAAACATATTTTCGTTTCAGCATTTTTGTGTTATGCTTTGAAAAATCCACACATTGTCACTGATTCAATTATTTGAAGGGGAGCCAATGAAGTTGCTGCAGGACAGGTGTTATGATGCAGGCAGCAGAGTTTTGGACTAGTTTTATGGATTTGTCAGGTAGGCTAAACCATAGAGGAGAGAGTTGCAATAATCTAAGCGGGAGGTGACCAGGGTGTGAACCAGAATTTCAACACTCTTAGGAATCCAAAAATGACAATATAATAACTCATATAAGTTGCTATTACACATATTATTATGAACTATACGTTGCTATTACAATTCAAGGCATAACCACAGTCAGCTTTCGTAAAACGATATTGTTATAATTCTTATTGTGAATCTTCTTCTTATGGTTATTATCTTTTTAAAAATATATAGTTGCTATTACAATTCAAGGCATAACCACAGTCAGCTTTACAGTGGCAACCGGGTGATAAGCGGGATAACGGCCTTGAGGTGTGTCATACGACATTAAATGGACTCCGCTGCACGTCGGGGAGTTCTTTGCCCCTCACCCTCGTCCATTAATTCCTTACAGGACACCTCGGCGGCCGTTTTCCCTTAGCCTACTTCTTATCGTTATTATTGAACCATATTATACATATTATTATGAACTATAACTTGCTATTACAATTCCACCTATGTATCCATTAGCTTTCTGTATGCAGCCTAGCAGCACTACCACACGTGGTGCTTTTGAAAAAAGCATAATTCAACGTATAACAGCCAGTCAGCTTTTGTAAATCCTTCGTAAAATGTATTCTTCTTATTGCGAATCTTATTATTATTATGGTTATTATCTTTTTTAGCATATAATAATAATAATATAATTAATAAGTGTTATTAAAGCCTAATAATAATTAGTGAAAATAATAGTATTAAAAAGTAGAAGCAGCCAAATAGTGTAAATTTCGTCATACGAGACGAAAGGAAAAATGTTAGTCAACAACCTTTTTTCCATGACTAAGACGAGACGATGACGAGACTGCACTAATGTCCTGAAACACTGACTAAGACTATCTTAAGATGCATTATTGTTGACGAAAAAAGACGACTAAAATGTTTTGCTTAAAATAAAAACTAAGATAAAATTTCTCTTCCATTTTCGTCTACAAAATGAGAAGACAGAATAGCTGTTACCTTTTCAAAATATTCCGCATGAGTTCATGGTTCATGCGCAGCAGCTTTCCTGTAGGCTAGTCTACGTGCTGTTGCTGCAACCCTGTGGCTGCAGCAGGAAACTACATGGAACAAGAACACCGGAGATTTCTGCCAGAGTTAGCAAGCTAACTACCTAAGCTTTATGCCACAATGCTACATACCCAGAAGTTGAAGCTTCTCATACATATACAAATTAACATCCCCCAGAATGTCCATACGAAAAGTTTCAGCAAGTAATGTCAACTATTTAACTAGTTACACTGATGATGCAAAGTTTGCTAGCAAGTAAACTAATATGGAAAGTTCGCTAGCAAGTTAGCTAAGATTGAGAGTTTGTGTTAGTTTGGTTATATCGCCATCTAGCGCATGGAGTAAAACATTCATACTTGGGTCCAAGACGGTGTTTCTCAAACTTTTTCAGATGAAGGACCACTTAACTAATCAATAAAAAAGAAACGCACGGACCACCTAGCTAAAAAAAAAAAAAATAGACCTAGCAGTATATTAGCCTACACAATACTCACTGAACCACCTTGCTTATTGTCTTTGCACTTTGTTTAATTGTGTTAGAGGATTCATATGATTTAAACTGGCATATCTGACATAGACAGTGTTGTAGAACAGTTTGAATTTACATACAAGTTGGTTCAATATCGCAAACAACTCATCTATATTATATTTTACCACGTCTGCTCGTGGACCACTTGGGATAGCTTGCGGACCACCAGTGGTCTCCGGACCACACTTTGTGAAACACTGGTCTATGAAGATCATGACAGTGGTCCAGTCAAATCTTTTACTGTCTATGGCCAAATCCCAACCGAGCTATAACTGTAGCTCGACTTACCTGTGCATGTACTGACTGACAAAAAAAATCAGAATGAGTAATTATAACAGTCGAGTAGCCCTGTGGACACACAATATTGTTATAAAATTGAGATGTGTGAAACACTATTTGACTTAAATGGTAATCAGAAATAATTTGTTATAAAAAAAGACTAAAATGTTTTGACTAAAACTGACTAAGATAGCTTTAGTTTTCTTTTGACTAAAACTAGACTAAAATGACAAGACTTTTAGTTGACTAAAACTTGACTAACAAAAATGATATTTGAATGACTAAATATGACAAAGACTAAAAAGGACATTTCGTCACAAGACTAAGACTAAATTAAAAATAGGTGACAAAATTAACACTACAGCCAAATAAAAATGACCCAAACATGCATTGTCTACAACAGTTCTAAGGAGGCTCTTCATAATCTAAAAACCAGCTAATAATTAAGTCATCTGCCGTTAGGCTACAACACTGGGTAGACTATGGCTAGTCTAGCCTACAACTATAGGCTAATTAAGCCTAGCCTAGGCAGTTACATGTGTTGGTAGTGCTGTCTTTATATGTGTTTATCTCTTTATATTGCTGATGAAAAAAGGAAAAGTAATATGCATTCCCCAAATTAATAGTATAACTTTTACATTACTGCACCTGGAAAATCCTGGCCACGTTCTCCAAGGTAAGGTCCAGCACTCGAATTCTGACCGTTGCACCGTTGGTGGAGTGAAGAATTACGGAATTCTTGTTGAATCGTGTTGAATGCATGCACAAAGAGAAAGAATTTCGGAAGACACATTCCATTTATACCCTTCATTGGTCAACTCCGCCTCCTCTGTGATTTTGATACATTGGAGGGTTTGGTCGTTGAAATAAGGCTACTAGGCTACATCACAACGGCTCAAGGATGGCACTGGAACAGCACGAAGAGATGATCAGGCAACTGAAGGAAAAGGGGAAGACATATGCTGAAATAAGCCATAAACTCCTGGCTGAAGGGGTTATGAGAGGTGCCTCTGTTGCAAATTTTAAAAAGTTCTGTCTGTCATCGTACATGGACCGTATGGTGAGGTCACTAGGGAGGGATCTTCTGTTAGGGGCATCATGCTCCCACCTGTAGTGGCTTTGCTGGATTGAAAGACTCTTCTGTTAGGGGCATCATGCTCCCACCTGTAGTGGCTTTGCTGGATTGAAAGACTCTTCTGTTAGGGGCCGGTTTGGCCATTTGATGATAATTTCTGCAAACAAATGGAAGCGTACAGATAAATACAACAGTATTGATGAAATGGCTATGTGTGTGCGTGTGTGTGTGTGTGTGTGTGTGTGTGTGTGTGTGTGCGTGCGTGTGTGTGTGCTTGTGTGTGCGTGTGTGTGCTCCCACCTGTAGTGGCTTTGCTGGATTGAAAGACTCATATAAATGTATCATAAATTTGCGTAAGCTACCTGTTTGATGCGCTGCAAGTTTATGGTTTCTAATGCTTACAAGTTTTATATAGTCTTATGTCGAACTCAACAACAACAACTTGTAACATCTTCTTTTGGTCTACAAGCCGGCAAAAATGGTATGTTGTGCTTTGTTTGGTTATTATTTTAATAACGCTCAAGGTTGTGTTTGTGTTTATGAATGTATGATTGACTGTTGTATGTTTTGTCTTGTTTGTGTAGTTCTACGTTGTTTGTGTTTCCTTGCTGGAGAAATAAACATCAGTGTTGAGAACCTGGCCTCGGATTTGTGACTAAGGGCGGCATACTAGCCCTTCAACATCCATGAAAGGTTGTATATAGAAGGTTTACAGTTTGCCTCAATATTTTTCAGTGTGTATACAGTAATAATCTACTAGCTGTGAAAATTTCCCACTATTTTGCCTTCTTTAAAAACACACAAAAAACACACAATTTCTCCTTTTGTTTCATAAACAGACTAGGCCTACAACTACAAGTCATGTGACCCTTCCTTGTTACTTATGGTTTGTTTATTAGCCTGGTTGGCGTTGACCTTTTAACACTTAGGTTACTGCCAGCTCTTTATGTGAGTAGGTCAGTAGGAGCACAACACAAGTTACCCTAACATAAATGTAATCACCACAGGGTTTATGTGTATTCTCCATGCAAATTCATGCACCGAACCTTGATGCCCGTACTGTCTCAGTTCAATAGGAATACATGTACCGTTCCACCCCTACTGAGTACTGTCGATAAGGTAAAAGCATGACAAAAATCGCTGCTAGCAAACTGGAGTTGCTGCAGCTAATGGCTACAGCTCCAGTCAACTATAATGCCAATTTTAGGGGGCCTGCCTTTGTGCCTCTTAAAGCTGCAGTTGGCAAGTCTGACAGATTGAGGGGACTTAGCCAAAAGGTTGAATGTTTACAACTCTCATGCCCCTCCCCCACTACCACTGAGCACCATCTCACCGAGTTTGTGCTCGTCAGTGCGCACCAGACTGTGATTTACAGTCAGATCTCACACAGCCCTGCTCTGATTGGACCAGAAGAACCGGGAGCTGTGAATTTTTGCAAAACAAATAACATAACAGGCTCTAGGTGGAGGTAGAAGTGCAGGGTTTTTTTTCTAAAAACCGGCTGATTGATGTTGTTCTGTCAGATCATAGTGTCGGTTTCTGTGAATATGAAATCTTGCCAACTGCAGCTTTAACAGACACAAAAATGCAGTTAAAATTTCTGTGCAACATGAACTGGGCCCTTACGTGACCACAAGATGCGTTTTCAACTCATACGCTGTGAAGAAACCGTTTAAATTCAAAGTGCAATTGTTTGTGTGGGCGCTGTGGCCATAGACTGTATACAATAGGCTGTGACCCAATGCCTACAGCAACTAGCCTGACGAGCCAGACCACATCAAGATGTAGGGTCTGGGAATTCACCCTTCGCTAAGTCCCGCCCTCCAACATATCATGAATGGTACTTCAAATAGGTGTTATTTTAAATAGATTGCTGATGGGCTATACATCCTGGTGAACGTCTGTTAACAACTTCTTGCCGTTATCGTAAGGCGTGTATCTCGCGGTTATGGAAATATCATGCAATATGCCATTTTTTATAGTTAGAACAATATGTGTTCCCAATTATATCATGTTTCTATAGTGTAACATGTTATTTCACTGTGTCTTTACGTGGGTTAGGGCACCACACGTCCAAAAGAAATCCAGGTTAACATGGCAAAACTCGAAAAGCTTGTCAGACCTCCCGTGCCTAGTGACTGGTTGCTAAGCCACGATTGGCCTGTGGCGGTTTTCGGGTGTGGCTTAGCGAAGGGTGAATTCACTATTGGTAGTGCTCAATCTGAGGGGCGGGATAAACGGTTGTCTTTCAAATTCCCTCTGTGCGCAATAGGATAGCACTATAACTCCTGAGTCCCATGCGTTTTCCCACCAGCGGAGCTAGTTGGCTAGTTCATCAATTTTTTGCCAACTTAAAAAAAGATTAACTCGAGTGGCGATTCAAAGACCGCTGTTCACCAGCAGCAGCATCCATCTTTGTTTTCAAGTAGCAGGGAATTCATGCGGAACCGTCGCAACTCTGTCATCATTATGTTAAGCCCGCCCACCGACTCTATATACCAGTGGTCCCCAAACTACGGCCCGCCACCTCATTTTGAGTGGCCCCCCAAAACATGTCCGTGGTATATAGCAACCGGCCCGCACGGGAGTACGACATCGTCAAACTATAACATATATATATATATGTAAGAGGCCTCTGCTGACTGCATCAGTGCTTAAAGTATTCTAAAAGTTTATCAATTAATTGTTAATAACTAACTAACTTTTATTCAAGTCATATTTCTGGGACTTTCTGGGATAATTATTTCTATTTTTTATTCACTCGTTCAAATATTCATACAGAGTTCACAAATGTTCATACAAAGTTCTCTTCAGGTGAGTGAAAGTTAGAATGGTGGTCATTTCAGATGTTTTTTGCCAACACTTCATAAAACTCTCACAGTTTGATCACTTTAAATTATTTTTATTTATTATTTGTTTTCTCAAAGCTATGTGATAGGCTCAAAAGCATTTTGATTGCCTGTGAGCTTCAGCGAATAATAGCTCACAGGCAGAGAAAACCTTCCAAGACTGAGCCAGTGAGAAGGCTGGTTCAAAAGCGATTTGAAAGCGAAGTTCATGTCTTGGCCGGGGCAACTTTTTTGGACACACGGTTCAAGAAACATGCTTTCATAAATGACAGGAACACAGACGACACCATGTGAAGAATGGTGGGGGCAACAGCTAAGGCGGCAGCAGCACCAACATCGGCCACAGAGGAGATGGTGCAGCAAGGCCTGCACCTCAGTCAGTGCCTGAGGTTTGGACTGACTTTGAAGAGAGGGTGACCAGTTTCTACGCCCAGTCAATCAGAACACTCTGAGGCTATGCTTGAGGTCAAAGGATTTTTGTCTGAACAACTTATCCCCGCACAACTGACCCATTGCAATGGTGGAAAGTCAGAGCACTGGTCTATAAAAACGTGAGCACAGTCATGCAGACTAGATAGACTCTGCATTGTTGCCTCTTCCATGCCCTCAGAGAGGGTCTTTTCTAAAACAGGGCAAATCGTTTCGCAGAGGAGGTGCAGCCTCAGCACTATGAAAGTGAGTCAACATATAACAATATTGAAGCACTACTTATAACGTAAATAGTTATTTATTTTTTTCTTAGTATTTATTATTTGCACCTTTTGGATGTTTGTTCCACTTGATAGTTGTTTCTGTATTTAATTTATTTTATTGTTGTATTTTTATTGTTGTATTATTGCACATTTTGCGTTGTGTTTTTTTTTTTTTTTTTCATCTATTATTATGACATTGCCTATGCGTGGCTAAATGTTTGTTTTTTCATGTGTGTCACTTTAAAATAAATGCTTTTTACTACACTGGTAGCCAAACTCTTGGTTCATCAGTATTTATTAACTCCTTTCTTCTAAGTGAAACATGGCAGAGAACTGCTGTCATAGTAAAGCCGGTAACATGGCTCAAAAACACCAGTTCTGAAATTGCGAGTCATTGAATTGTCGGATCTAGGTTTTAGGAATCAATCAAACAAAGTCTCAGCCAGTCGGTCAGAAATCTCAGAGAGCTTTATTTACGGCACCGGAGACCCACGTCGTGTTGCTAACAGTCTGATGTTACAGAGAAAAGGCACACTTCTTATAGAACCTTGACAGAGCTTACATCTCTCCTTGTGGTATGTCAGAAATCCAATGAGCACATCGCCCATCCTGTCCGACATTGTACACAAGGATGTATCCCTTAACAACTGCCATCAGTGTCATTTATCCAAACTTTGACCTAACATACAAGAAGGCGCCAACCTCCCTAGTGGAGATGGCAGCCAGGGCCGCTTTTGGGCATTGGGCAAAGGGGCTGCTGCCCCGGGCTCTGACCACTAGGGGGCCCCAGCGAGGGACACTTAAAAAAAAAAACAATGAATATGATCATATTTTGATATTTGTGATGCATTTCCCCAACCGTAGTGAAGCCCGCGGTTTCTTATTGTCTCAGAGAGCGGCAGGCAGATGTTCTCAGTAAAACCCCAAAACTGTCCACTTTTTGATGAGGATCAAAATAGTAATACGTCTAGGCCTACTACCCCTGTTACATTACATTACATTACATTACATTACATTTGGCTGACGCTTTTTAACCAAAGCGACTAACAACATGGTAAACAGTACGTTTTTAGAACAATTCTCACAATTTTAGGACAGTTTAAAAAAACAAAAAAAACATTAGAGTACAGTAAGAATAAGTCGGGCCGGTGAGTGCTGTTTTTAACAGTTACTTGTCAGTTTAAAACGGCTGGTGAGTGCTAGGATCAGTAAGACTTGTTGTAAGTGTTGCTATGAGAGTAGGTGTTCTCTAAAGAGCTGGGTCTTCAGGAGTTTTTGAAAGTGGAAAAGGATGTCCCTGCCCTTGTAGGAAAACTGGCAGTGTGTTCCACCAACGAGGAACAACAGATGAGAAAAGTTTGATTGGCTTGAGCGCATCGGTGGTAGAGCTAGGCGCGCTCGTCAGAGGAGCGCAGCGGTCTGGAGGTAGTGTAAGTCTGTATGAGGGCATTCAAGTAGGTGGGAGCAGAACCGAGACTACTTTGTAGGCAAGCGTTAGAGACTTGAATTTGATGGGCCGCCATAGGTAGCCAGTGTAGCTGGATGAGCAGCGGGGTAACATGTGCCCTTTTGGTTGGTTGTAGACCAGGCGCCCCGCTGTTCTGATCATCTGAAGTGGTTTCACCCGCGCAGGCTGGGGAGACCTGTCAGAGGGCATTGCAGTAGTCGAGTCGAGATGACAATTGCCTGAACCAGAAGTTGGGTAGCATCTTGAGTCAAGTAAGTCCTGATTTTCCGTGATGTTGTAGAGTGCAAAACGGCATGCCCGGGCGACTGAGGCAACATGATCCGAGAAGTTTAGTTGGTTGTCAAGAACAACTCCTAGATTTCTTGCAGTCCTGGTCGGTGAAACAGACAGGGAGTCAAATTTGATGTTGATGTCGTGGTGTATGTAGGTTTAGCTGGGATGACCAGCAGTTCAGTCTTTGAGAGGTTCAGCTGGAGGTGGTGTGCCTTCATCCATGTAGCTATGTCTGAAAGGCAATCCGAGATCCGTGCTGGAAACCAGGGGGTCGCCAGGTGGAAAGGACAGATAGAGCTGTGTGTCGCCTGCATAGCAGTGGTATGAGAAGCCGCGCGAACGGATAATCTGTCCCAAGGAGGTGGTGTAGATTGCAAAGAGGAGGGGGCCCAGCACTGATCCCTGGGGACCCCTGTGGTTAGATGGTGAGGTGCGGATAGCTGACCAAGCCATGATACGCGAAACGAAGCGTCCTGTGAGGTAGATTCAAACCAGGAGAGCAGAACCGAGATTCCCATGTCAGCGAGTATAGAGAGAAGGATACGGTGATTAACTGTGTCAAAGGCAACCCGATAAGTCAAGCAGAATGAGTACTGATGACCGAGCGGTCGCCTGGCTTCTTTTAAGGCTTCTGTTACAGACAGCAGAGCCGTTTCGGTAGAGTGGCCGCTTTTGAACCCAGACTGATTTGGATCCAGAAGGTTGTTCTGTGAAAGGAAGTCAGAGACCTGTTTGGAGACTGCTCGCTCAATGCCTTTGGATAGGAAAGGCAGTAGTGAGACAGGGCGTAGTTCTCGACTTGAGCAGGGTTGAGAGAAGCTTTCTTAAGTAACGGTGTTACCCGGCCATTTTGAACGCTGTTGAAATGTGCCGGAGATTAGCGAGGCATTGATCACATGTGTGATAGCTGGAGCCGATGGTCGGGTTGATGGACTGAAGTAGGCTCGTAGGTATAGGGTCCAGCTTGCATGTGGTAGGACGGCTGCATGTCAGAGTCTGGACACTTCATTCTCGAGAGAGTAGTGAATGCTGAAAAAAGATGTTCCAGCAGTCCCTAGAGGTTGTAGGAGTGCGGCCTCTGAGCCAGATGCGTTGAGTGGGCATGTAGAGAATTTACTGCTGATTGCCGCCACTTTGTTTGTAAAAAAAATGAGGCGAGGGTATCTGCAGTAAGGCTGATGGAGGAGGAGGCAGCTGAGGGTTGAGTAGCGATTTGAAGGTTGAGAAAAGTTTTCGAAAGTGTCTGTAGCGCTGTGATTTTGTCATTGTAGAAAGCAGTCTTAGCAGCAGTGATGCTGGCTGAGAAGGAGGTCAGAAGTGTCTGGTAGTTTTTGGAGGTCATCAGCTAGTTTGATTTGTGCCATTTCCTCTCCGCCTCTCTGAGTTTGGTGCGCCAAGATCGGAGGGTATCATTTAGCCATGGATGAGAATGTTTGGATCGAGCTGGCCTTGTGGTAAGAGGGCACAGCTCGCTCTGAGACACAGGTCAGTGTGGAGCAGAGCGAGTCAGTGGCTTCATTAACCTCCAGAGAGGAGAAGGTGTTGAGTGGAGGTAGACCGGAGGCAACCACAGAGGAGAAGTGCGTTGGAGACAGGTTCGATGTTGCGGCGAACGTGACCATCGGGCTGAGGAGCCGGAGGCTGTTCTGTCAGGCTGACGCTGAACTGGATGAAGAAGTGGTCAGAAAGATGGAGAGGCGCCACCATGAGGGTGTCTGTGCTGCAGTTCCGAGTGAAGATCAAGTCAAGCTCTTTGCCAGCTTTGTGAGTCGGTGGGCTTTTGAACCAGTTCGAGGTCAAAGGAGGGACCAGGGCCAAAAAAGTCCGCTGAGCCTGGGGCATCTAAGGGATGTTCATATCACCGAGAACAAGAAGCGACAGTCATGCTCAGGGATGGAGGATAGCAGAGTGTCAAGTTCGTCAATAAAGTCGCCTAGTTGGCCTGGAGGGCGGTAGATGACCAGCACGTAGAGTTTTGTTCCTGACAACGTTACTATTAACAGTTCCACCGACACTGTGGTAGATTTTTTTGAAGATGTCATGTGTTGCCAGGCAGCAACCGAGAGATATATGTAGTAAAGTTCATGAAGAGTTCATGTGCAGCCAGGTGGCCAGGCAGAGGCTGGGGCAGGATGTCATGCATGTGCGCGAATGTGACACAGGCCTACTGGGGATTATTTAACATTTTTGTGGCAGCTCAGTGAGCTCATCTACCTATATGATTTATTGAATATACATTGATTGGATGAAAAAGGGTCTGCCGATTACATAGGGGGCAGACACTGGGCCAGGGTTGGCCATAAGTAAAAAAAGGAGGTGTTTTTGACCACATACAAAAACTTTCCCCCAAGGGAGCAAACTTCAGAACGTGCGCACCTTCTCCCCAAGGCCTGGGTCGTGGAGTCTCCGCTGCAGAGGACATCCATCATTCACAACCCCTGCCTGGCTACACTTAGTCTCTGTGCATTCAGAGCTGTACCCAGGAGGACTTGTGTATAAAAGGCCACAAGCGGCCACTTCTTATCTCAGACCGTTATCCGCTGGTTTTTTGTACATAGAGTTAAAAGTCAGTGATTTTTTCCACGTCAACCCCCCCCCCCCCGTGCCTGCCGACGTGTCGTGCTGCTGGAAGAAGAGGCATGTTAGTTTGATCTGCTACGCCAAATCGACTTCAATTATTTAATTTGTGACTTTGCCTTCAAAGAAACTAGAAAAGTGGACTTGAAGTAGGCTAGTCCCACACTGATTATCCTATGTCCATTTCAGTAGGCGGCTGGCCACTGCCTGAAAATTAAATTGTTTAATCGAGTTGTTTGTATTTGATGTGGCTGGGCTGTGTGTGTGTGCGCTAGACTGCATGTTTCAATGTATTTGACATTGTGCCTGGCTAGGGCTGCGTGCGTGTGCGCCAGACTGCGAAGCTACAGTGTTTCATGAGTTCAGAGTTCGGGAGTTGCCCATTAGGCTGACCTTGGCTACCGCTTGCAGTGTTTTGCAAGCCTTAGTTGAAGTAATTGATGGTACAATATAATATTTCATGGTTGATTTTGTTTGTGCATTGCCCCATATTTGTAAATCATCTTTTAAATAAACTACCAGTCCTTTTTCAAAGTTCTCAATGTCTCGTTTTAAATGTCAGGGCCCTCAGAAGTCTACCAATGAAGTGTGGAGCTACGTTGAGCCTCGTAAATGGTGTAAAACAGTGATTTATTTGCATGGCTAGGCTGATGCCCGAGGCACCCCCATCGAAAACCTGGCGCCAGATTTCGGAGTGCAGGGGACAAGCCGAGATGAGCTATGAGACAGAAGTTCACACTCAGTATCATGTTTCAACACACTTTAGGTCAATATCACACCGAACTTCTCCTTTAAGGTTCTTACTACGGAATCCACAGAACTTTCTACTACGTTAGTGGTTAGAGACAATGGGCTAGGACTGAGTTTCCTTGGCGATTAAGCCATACTGACTCAAGTGACTCGCACAACCCGGATCAGTTTAGTGAGTGACTGAGAATAACCCGAATCCTTAAAAGGGATCGAGTTTGCCTCCTGAAGAGCCTCCCGAAGAGCTTCTGTAGTCCTCTCTGGATAGTGAAAGGCCCTGGGCCCTGTATAGAATAAACTTATTTGTTATCATCAGTGTCATCATCAACACTCTTATTTGTGTCTGTGGCATTTCTATGGAAAGCCTTTTTGTGTCATCTTATACTCATCATTGCAGATCTGATCTTAGTAGGTCAGATAAGTATCTCTCTCCAGCATGTCAAAGCCAGCTGTGAAATGACCACCGATATATCTTGAATTCCTACTTAGAAGCACGGATAAGCATTTCCCTCCAGCTTTGAAATGACCACTCCCCAGCCATTTGGTCATTTTATTTGGATCTGAACACAACATAGTGAAACCATCTGCGTATGCAGACGAATCAGCACCGCTGGCACAGATGAGCAAATTGCCAAATCACATGAGAAGCAGAGAAATAGATAGATCGATAGACAAAGAGATAGATAGTTGACTATCGTTCCTCAGGCGAAGAGGAGATGTCCACTGAAGGTGGTGAGATGTCCGGTGTAGGCCGCGACCCACCAGCCAGCCTCCAGGAGCAAGGACACCGTGTCGCCCTCCTGCAGCTGCAGGATCACGCTCTGGGACGTGTTGATGTCGTGAGGGGCCACGTGGTTGTAGGCGGCCACCACCTGATCCTTGTTCTTCAAGAGCTTGGCTCCAGCTCCGTGGTCGCCTCCGGCAAAGATGTGGTAGTTGAACATGTAGACGCCATTGCGCGGAGCAGTGAACAGGCCTGGGGCAGAGAGAAGAACATGTGGACACGTGATAATCCATCTCTTAGGGAGCTGTGCAACGGTGTTCCGTTCGAAAGGGAACTGCAGCCAGAACGTCTCTATGGCAACATGAAAACTAGCAGGGCACTTCAAATAAAAACTGTTTTAGCAATAGAGTACTCAAGTGTGACGTCACACTGTCCTGGCAAACGGATTTTCAGTCTAAACAAACCAAATTAACAAGGGGAAATCCTATGCCACACAAACGTTTTATGGAAAAGGAACGATTTTTTTAGCGAAATGACTTGCGAGTTTGCTTTACCAATGATGTAAGTAATATTGACAATAGATTGTCTTCATAAAAAAAAAACTAAACTAACGTTGTGTAAACTGCTGTCAGTTGTGCAGTGCTTCGCCCCTACATGCAGGCATCAATCAGAGTATGGAGTCAAAATAGGGTCTTTAATATTGAACATCTTTACACAAGCTCTCAATATTAAAGACCCTATTTTGACTCCATATCAGAGTCTCATACTTGCCGATTTTTTTTCAGGTTTGTAAAATAAATTCCAATTTTTTAAAAAAAAAAAAGTGTCCAAAGCCACCCCGGTTGACAGTAATAACGTTATGTAATCAGAACAGATTAGGCAAATTTACTGTTACGTTATAAACTTTATCTTTCATACTAGTTCAGAGTTCGGGAGTTGCACAGCAGCAACAGCAGAGGGGGAAATCCTGCCAAGTTTCCCTTTAAAAGAAAGAACACAGCGAAGCAATGGAAAATGCCATCTCTCGTTTGGTTGTTTAGAACTGAAAATCTGGTTGTCAGGACATGACGTTTTCACTTTAATACTCTATTGAGTTCCCTGTGACGCTTCCTTGGATTTTATCCCTTGTGCAGTCAGTAGGGAGCAGGGAATTCTGGGTAGGGACCAGGGACGACCACCCAAAACAAAGTCAAGAATTTTCAGTTGTGCATCTGTGCAGTGTGCAGTCTCAAACCCAGCTTGGATGTAGATGAGTTGGTGCTGAGTGTAATGGTAGCTAGCTGGTACATAGCTGTGCAGGAGAATTCTGCCCATTTTTCACACATATCTCTATTTCTCGAAGTCACTGAGTGCCGTCGGTACGAGAACAAAGCCCTGATGCTGCCTAGCTCCAGTTGCTGCAGAAAACAGCTAGATCAGACCAGGCTGCTACACTATAAGGACCATGACTTTAAATATGCCCCAAGGGTGTAGCACTGTAGCTGCCTGCTTGCTCTAGCTGTTGTCAGGGATGGCAAAAAATAAAATATCAAATACCCTAATTTTAAGTGTATCAAAATAAACTACAAGATACATAGCCACACATGTATCAAAATAAAATACTATATTTTGGTATTTTGAAAGTATGATATGATATGGCATATATATCTACACTACCAATCAAAAGTTTGAACTCACACACCCTTTTTTTTAATTTTTTTATTTTTTTTTTTTACTACATTATACAACAATACCTACAACATCCAAAGTATGACAGAAGACAAAGGTCTCTAGAAATATATTATTTCCATGTGCCACATTTCATACCTCTTTGACAACTTTGCTGTCAATTGATATTATTAAAGCTAACTTCATTCTTTTCAATAAAATCAGTGAAAGACAAGCAGCTAACAAATGCTCACAATGTCTGGGAAATCAAGGCTGTTGGAAATCCCTCTCAGCTGACTACTGTATATCAAGTTGGTTGAGAGACTGAGCAAAAGGTCTGTACCTTGAAGAATTTAAAAATATTGAAAATGTAGCTTTATATACACTTGTTTGCTTACAATATGAATCAATGTGGGCTATTTCATAATATTAACCACCTACTCAGATAAATAAAGATAAAGAAAAAAACATAGATTTGAGAGTTGGTGTGTCTAAACTTGACTGGTAGTGTATTTGGTATGGAGCATGATATGACTTTCCATATCTGTCTATTTAATCTATTCCTTCCTATCTATTCCTTACTTTGTTGATTAAGTGGACAGGAAAAATGGGTTCACATTTCATGCTGCCCTTCCAAAGGGTTAAAGGTGCCATGTGTAATGTCCGCCAAAAAATCAATTCATACTCCACATTCCATAAAAGATGGGGCAGTATACCTCCAGAAACTGAGTTGGTCTACCCTAGAGTAACAACCGAGAAACGTGTATTGCAGTTTGGCTGGCGGTTATGTTGCCCGCATACCGCCTCCCATGGCCGAAACTGGTATTATGACACCTGTCGGGCTGTGGCTAGTAATTTAGCATGCTAATTCAGGTTGATATCTCTGCAGCACTATACCTTGTCATTTTTGTAACGACATCATCACCCTTATTTCTTCTCATTCTTTTGATGTGTGTTGCTCATTTTTTGGAAATTTTTACCTCAATTCTTACACATGGCACCTTTAATGAAATTGGCATTTTTATGGGCAAATTGGTCCCATTGCCTATGCCATTAAGTCAACTTTAGAACTGAATACAAGGAGTTGCCCAAGAGATATCACCAGGCACCCTCCCTATTTGTACTAGGTAACTCATAGGCAACAAGAAACCACAAAGAAAAAAAAACGTAATCAGACTACGACAGAGGTCATGGAGAGCAGGAGAGGTCATGGAGACTAGGAGAGGTCAATGGAGACTGTGTGTGGCTTGTAGTGGTCTGAAGGCTCGTGTGTCCAGTCTTACCATTGGTTTTGTCGTAGGCATCGCCGACGTTGGTGAAGACACAGTCGAATAGCAGGGTGGTGTCCGTCTTCAAGGGTCCGATGTGTTTGTCAGTCTTCACAGAGAAGGAGGTGGAAAAGGCCACGTTAGAGGGCCTGACTGCTGTGAGAGAGAAACAGTTAGTCTGTGTGTGTGCGTGTGCGTGTGTGTGTGGAAGAGAGAGACATTACCTTCACCAATGTTCTTTAGCTCCTTCAGGATAGCAACATGACAACTGTACAGAGACTGACAGGCCTGGTGGTAGGGCTAATGTTACTTAGAGTATTAAAATACCATATATTTTATGGGAAAGCATTAAAACGGGAAGACAATGGGGGAAAAGTTCAAATACGCTAGAAGTCCGGAAAAAACAGGTAGGTTGACAGCTATGTATTAACTCAGCAGACACATGAAGCGAGAGACAGATGGTGAAATCCCTTACCTCCACTCTTCAGTTCCTCAATTTGGGCTTTGGCCAGTCGAAGCTCTTCTCTCTGCTCCGCCATCTGAGCGATCATCTGTCTCTGCGCAGCGCGGAACTCGGACAGGTAGCTCTGCTGGGTGGAGGCTGCAGCTGCATCTGTAGCCTCAACATGGAGGCCTCCACGCTCTGCTGCAACCACAACCAGCGCAGACCACAGCAGCAGCAGCACACCAGGAGTCTTCATGTTTTAATCTCTTCAGCTCAAACTGGGCAGCTGGTCAGCATTAAACTCTGCAGCTCTCTCCAGTCCTCTGTGTCCGGCTCCGGTCTGTGGCTCCTTTTATCGGGGGCGAGACGGACTGTGGTCTTCCGTTGTGTGATTTTGACATCAGGGATGTGGATGTTGATATCAGCTGAGGTGGGGAAATAAAACTACCAGTGCATTTCCTGTTCAATGTGGTGTAACTATGAAGATCCTATAAATCTGTCTTGTGCTTGATACTGTAAAATGTTGTTACTCCAAGAGGTGAGCAGCAACAAAAAGCACACAATATAACAAATTCATTTAATTGTGCTTGATGCTGTAAAACAGGGGAGTCAGACATACAGCCCGGGGGCCAGACCAGGCCAGCAGGTTTCATACGGCCCCCCAGATGTTTTGGGTAGGAGGGGAAAATGAGAAAGAAAAGATATTCACATCCAGCTGTCTTCAACAATTTGTAATAAGCAATTTCTGTGATAAAGGATACAAGGATACAAGGATACAAGGAAGTTTATTGTCACATGCATTTAGTTACTGGAAGTAAGAAATGCAGTGAAATTATGTCTGGTGTCAGCCTATTTGTGCATTAATGGGGGTAAAAAGTGCAGTAGAAGAGGGTTTAGTAGATTAAGTGGCAAGGGCTGCATAAAAAGGTGGGGGAGGATTGGGATTGGGTGGGGGCACCAACAAGGAGCACCCAAAGGCAACAGGGCAAGGAAAAACCCCTTACCAGGGAAGAAACCTTGGGCAGATCCACGGCTCAAGGGGCCCAACCGCCAGGGGTCTTGGTGTGTGTGTTGGGGGATGACAGGGAGATGGGATAGTGTGCTGTGTATGTGGGGAGAGGGCAGTGTGCAATATGTGTGTTGGAGAAGCTTCCTCATGAGACAATGTGCTGTGTATTGGGGGCAGTGTGTGCTGTAAGTATGTTGGGGATGTGTGTTGGAGAAGCTTCCTGATGAAATAATGTGCTGTGTATGTAGGGGGCAGGGACTTACTATTGCAAGCAGAGTACTGTATGTAATGTATGTGAGTGATGACAGTGAAGATGTGTGTGTGCGGAGGGGAGTGGAGCAGTGACTGTGTGTGTGTGTGTGTGTAGTGGGTAGGTGGGGGCAGTGTGCTGTAGGCATGTAGAGGATGTGTGTTGGAGAAGATCCTGAAGACAATGTGCTGTGTATGTGGGGGGCAGTGTGCAGCAAGTATGTAGAGGAGGCTTACTGTAGCAAGCAGTGTGCTGTATGTATGTGAAGTGATGACAGTGATGATGTAAGTGTGTGTGTTGGGGGGGGGGTGGGGGGGGGGTGATAAATTGATTAAACCTAGAACTACAAACCATCCTCAGGAAGGAAGAGGCCAAAACACTGACATGGAAGTAGGGTGTTTCAAGAGAAAAAGATCAGGATATGACGAGTAAATGATTTGTACTCGTTTGCTCATGAGTGGGTATAATAAAGGAGTATATAGACCCTTTCAACAATAAAAACAAAAACAATGCTTGAACGTTCTATTTGGGCCCCAATCTACTTCCTCTGCATGAAGATAACATATGGAATGTTAAAAAGGAAGCCTTGTGGGGCCACTATGATGCTGATAATGGAACTCTCTTGAAAGGGTCCATAATTTAACAACACTCTGATACCAATGCAGATAAATGAAAATGACCATGACAATGACGACAATGACCCCATGAGGTCTCATTCCAACAAATCTGGCCCACTGCCTAATATGAGTTTGACACCCCTGCTGTAAACCGTTGTTACTCCAACAGGTGAGCAGCAACAAAATGTAACAAATTAATTTATTCTGTGCTTCTGCAGCGCATGTCACTCTGGTATCTGGGGTGGCTACCAACACACACACACACACACACAAGCATGCTACCAATGCAAAATCATAGAAGTACACAAGCTTTTGTTCTAGAAATATGTGATTCAGTGTCACCTCTGACGGATTGTTGAATAAGACCACCCCAATTTTACACAATGGAACTGTTTCTCCACTCCACAAATGTTTCCTTTTATGCTGTGTGGCAAGTGGTATAGGTAGGGCCTGTACCTGTATTGAGTAGCTGACTATGCCATGATGGGAATTGCACCCAGAATTAGTCAAAGTAACCCTATAAGGCACGCAGGTTTGTATATTTACATACATGATAAGAGATGTGGTTCCACAATAATCAGGTTTTTTTTAACACAATATCACAGATACACACAGTAGTAGAATCACACACACACACAAAGGATTCAGTAGGACACTGAAGCTTACCAATGGAGAGGCCAACTAGCTAGGACAAGTAGTATGCAATGAGGAATCCCCCAAAGGAAATATTTGCTTTTGTGGCATGTTTATGTGAGCAATTTGTTGGCCAAATGAGCTTCTGCTTCAGCATGTGTGGTAACTATTTTGAAAACGTTATTTCAATCAAAACAATCTTAAAGCGAGTGAGCAAATGCGTTTTAAGCAATCGCTAACCAAAATTGCCCACACACACTTCCCTGTCCAAACAATGCAACAAACAACGAAGTATGTTTAACCTGAGCTACAGGTTGGCATGATCTGTGTTTCACTAAAGAACGTGGATGTTTAACCTGAGCTACAGGTTGGCATGATTTGTGTTTCACTAAAGAACGTGGAAGTTTCTCTGTGAGTGTGTTTCACTGAAGGATGTGTGTGTGTGTGTGTTTCACTGAAGGATGTGTGTGTGTGTGTTTTACTCAAGTACAGAGCTGTCTGACTGGGTACAGGGGTCCACCAAGTATAGAGACAACAAAACGTTAAGTGTGTGTGTGTGTGTGATCCAACCCCTCTGTCTGTCAACTGTACTGTATGCAGTTTGTTGCAGGTGATTTTAAAGTACTGTGGCCCAACCCCTTTTATCAACCTGACATTTTTACAGTGTTTTATCAATTATCTTATCAATTGCTTTTTCTGTCTGAAAAAGGTGGCCCTTTTCAGCATCAACACATTTGTAATTATCTTCAAGTCTCAATACCATAGACTGTATATATAGAACTACAGTATATATACAGTCTATGCTCAATACAGTGTAGAATATCTGACAAATGACACTTGAACCTTTTAAAACAGAAATTTGTCCTGGGCCACATTTGAAATTATCTACACAACCCCCCCCCCACCACCAATATAATTTCACATAGATCTCTGTTTCTCAAGGTCACTGAGTATTAGTGTAGCAATGCCAATGTGGCTGCATTAACTCGAGCTCGTTAGCACCGTTGTGTGTGTTTGTGTGTGTGAGTGTAGCACTGTGGCTGCATTAACTAGGTAGCACCGTTTTGTGTGTGTGTGTGTAGCACTCTGGCTGCATTAACTAGGTAGCACCGTTTTGTGTGTGTGTGTGAGTGTAGCACTCTGGCTGCATTAACTGGGTAGCACCGTTTTTGTGTGTGTGTGTGTGTGTGTGTGTGTGTAGCACTCTGGCTGCATTAACTAGGTAGCACCGTTTTGTGTGTGTGTGTGTAGCACTCTGGCTGCATTAACTGGCAGCAAGTGTGTGTGTGTGTGTGTGTGTGTAGCACTCTGGCTGCATTAACTAGGTAGCACCGTTTTGTGTGTGTGTGTAGCACTCTGGCTGCATTAACTAGGTAGCACCGTTTTGTGTGTGTGTGTGTGTGTGTAGCACTCTGGCTGCATTAACTGGGTAGCACCGTTTTGTGTGTGTGTGTGTGTGTGTGTAGCACTCTGGCTGCATTAACTGGGTAGCACCGTTTTGTGTGTGTGTGTGTGTGTGTGTAGCACTCTGGCTGCATTAACTGGGTAGCACCGTTTTGTGTGTGTGTGTGTGTGTGTGAGTGTAGCACTCTGGCTGCATTAACTGGGTAGCACCGTTTTGTGTGTGTGTGTGTGTGTGTGTGTGTGTGTAGCACTCTGGCTGCATTAACTGGGTAGCACTGTTTTGTGTGTGTGTGTGTAGCATTAACTGGGTAGCACCGTTTTGTGTGTGTGTGTGTGTGTGTAGCACTCTGGCTGCATTAACTGGGTAGCACCGTTTTGTGTGTGTGTGTGTGTGTGTAGCACTCTGGCTGCATTAACTGGGTAGCACCGTTTTGTGTGTGTGTGTGTGTGTGTGTGTGTGTGTGTGTGTGTGTATGTGCGTGCGCGTGCGTGCGAAGGTGTGGCGTGCAGCGCATGCATGTGTGTGTGTGTGTGTGTGTGTGTGCGTGTGTGTGTGTAGCACTCTGGCTGCATTAACTGGGTAGCACCGTTTTGTGTGTGTGTGTGAGTGTAGCACTCTGGCTGCATTAACTGGGTAGCACCGTTTGTGTGTGTGTGTGTGTGTGTAGCACTCTGGCTGCATTAACTGGGTAGCACCATTTTGTGTGTGTGTGTGTGTGTGTAGCACTCTGGCTGCATTAACTGGGTAGCACCGTTTTGTGTGTGTGTGTGTGTGTAGCACTCTGGCTGCATTAACTGGGTAGCACCGTTTTGTGTGTGTGTGTGTGTGTGTGTGTGTAGCACTCTGGCTGCATTAACTGGGTAGCACCGTTTTGTGTGTGTGTGTGTATGTGTGTGTGTGTGTGTGTGTGTGTGTGTGTATGTGCGTGCGTGCGTGTGTGTGTGTGTCGTGCGTGCGTGTGTGTGTGTGTGTGTGCGTGCGTGCGTGTGTGTGTGTGTGTGTGGCTGTGTGTGTGTGTGTGTAGCACCATTGTTTCTTCTTCCCCACACTGACAGTACGCGGTGACCTCAAGAATCAGATGTGGCCCAGTGTGTGTGTTCTCGTTTTATTGTGACCGACATGAAGTCTTCAGGAATGTGAAGTCTTCTGGCTAGTGCTGTGCTATTGCAATCAGAAACAGTCTTCTGTATCGTTATGGCACAACGTCTGTTGCCCCAGCCTGCGGTCCTGCTGCTCTTTAATGTTGCTGATCATGTGGTAATGTGCCTCTATGAATTTCATGACATGAAGAAACAGTCCATTTACTCAGAGAAGAAATTCAATTGCAAACGGCCAGTGCTCACTGACAGTGTCATTTGGTGCCAAGTCAAGGAGCTTTTTCTTAATACAAAGTACCTTAAGAAAGTTTGAACTTGAGTAGTTAATATAAAAAATCAAGACCTCCTGTATAAATAAAGATTAAAATTATTATTTACACTGGTTTGAAAGTAAATGTCAATATTATTTTGTTATTTTTTTTACAGTAACCTTTTTAGAGTTTACCTGAACCCTCTATTTCTATTTCTTGGGAAGATGAGTTGACATCATGCTGATATACAAGGATACAAGGATACAAGGAAGTTTATTGTCACATGCATATAGTTACTGGAAGTAAGAAATGCAGTGAAATTATGTCTGGTGTCAGCCTATTTGTGCATTAATGGGGTTAAAAAGTGCAGTAGAAGAGGGGTTTAGTAGATTAAGTGGCAAGGGCTGCATAAAAAAGGTGGGGAGGATTGGGATTGGGTGGGGGCACCAACAAAGGAGCACCCAAGAGCAACAGGGGCAAGGAAAAACTCCCTTACCAAGGAAGAAACCTTGGGCAGATCCACGGCTCAAGGGCTAACCCAACTGCCAGGGTCTTGGTGTGTGTGTTGGGGGATGACAGGGGAGATGGGATAGTGTGCTGTGTATGTGGGGAGAGGGCAGTGTGCAATATGTGTGTTGGAGAAGCTTCCTCATGAGACAATGTGCTGTGTATTGGGGGCAGTGTGCTGTAAGTATGTTGAGGATGTGTGTTGGAGAAGCTTCCTGATGAAATAATGTGCTGTGTATGTGGGGTGGGGGGGGCAGGGACTTACTATTGCAAGCAGAGTACTGTATGTATGATGTATGTGAGTGATGACAGTGAAGATGTGTGTGTGGGCGGGAGGGGAGTGGAGCAGTGACTGTGTGTGTGTGTGTGTGTAGTGTGTAGGTGGGGGCAGTGTGCTGTAAGTATGTAGAGGATGTGTGTTGGAGAAGATCCTGAAGACAATGTGCTGTGTATGTAGGGGGGGGCAGTGTGCAGCAAGTATGTAGAGGAGGCTTACTGTAGCATGCAGTGTGTTGTATGTATGTGAAGTGATGACAGTGATGATGTAAGTGTGTGTGTTGGGGGATGGGGGGCAGAAAGGCTAGGCAATCAGGACATGGGTAGATGGAGGAGAAATCAAAAATAATAAATAAAAAAGTTCTATGGAGATGTGCAAAAAGTTGGAGAAAGTCAGATATGTGTGTGTGTGTGTGTGTGTGTGTGTGTTTTTGACATGTGATGAAATAAGAAAAAATAAATAAAAGGTCTGTAGCATAGGGAGAGGGATGTAAAAAGTGCTAAAAGTCTTGTAGGTGTGTGTGTGTGTGGGGGGGGGGGGGTCATGAGTGCTGAGTAGTGAATGAGTGCAAAGTCAGTATAGTGTGAGTTCAGAGTTGGGAAATGTTTGAGAGTGCTGAGGAGTGAATGTGTGCAAAGTCAGTATAGTGTGAGTTCAGAGTTCGATTTGGCCTGGGGATAAAAACTTCTCCTGAGTCTCTCAGTTCTGGCTTTGTGACTACATAGGCGTCTTCTTGATTTCAGCGGTAGGAATAATCCATAGTTAGGATGAGAAGAGTCCTTCAGAATCTTTTGGGCTCTTAGGAGTACTCTTCTGGAATAGATACAGTATCTTGTAGAGCAGGGAGTTGAGTTCTTATAGTACGTTCAGCTGAGCGCACTACTCTCTGCAGAGTACTACAATCTCTAACTGTGGAGTTCCCATACCAGGTGATGATGCTACCAGTTAGAACACTCTCAACCGCTGAAGTGTAGAAGGCCTTCATGATGGATGTAGAAAGGAAGGAAGTAGAGTCATTGTCTGGACTTCTTCAGAACATATGGAGTGTTAACAGTCCATGTTAAGTCTTCAGTAATGTGGACACCAAGGTATTTAAAACTTGTGACTCTCTCTACAGGTTGCCCGCTGATCATTAGTGGGGTGTAACTGTAGTTCTGCTGCTGCCTTCTGTAATCCACTACCATTTCCTTGGTTTTATTGATATTCAGTGTCAAGCTGTTAGATTGACACCACTGTGCCACCTCATCAACCTGATCCAAGTACAGCTGTTCATTGTTGTTACTAATCAGGCCCAAGATCACTGTGTCATCTGCAAACTTGATGATGGAGGTATGACTACTGTTGGCTTTGCAGTCATGTGTGTATATGTTGTACAGCAGTGGACTCAAAACACAGCCTTGGGGGAGCACCAGTGCTGATGGTTAATGAGTCAGATGTCAGACCCCCACTCTAACCACTTGTGAGCGGTTGGTGAGGAAGTCAAATATCCAGTGACACAGGGTGGTGTTCAGTCCTAAGGCCTTCATCTTTGTGACCAAGGTGAGAGGTACTATCGTGTTGAATGCTGAACTAAAGTCAATAAACAGCATCCTCACATAATTCCCATTCCCTCCTCCAGGTGAGTTAAGGTGGTGTGCATAAGGTTTGAGATGGCATCCTCTGTAGACCTGTTGGCTCTGTAAGCAAATTGGAGGGTCGAAGGAGGCAGGGGAGGGATGAGCAGATAATGTTTTCACAAGCTTCTCAAAACACTTCATCACTGTAGACGTCAGGGCTACTGGGCGGTAGTCATTCAGACATGATGGACTTTTGTTTTTCGGTACTGGAACAATAACAGACTGCTTGAGGCAAGTAGGAACTGTCTCTTGAGCCAATGATGTGTTAAAGATATAAGTGAACACAGGAGCTAACTGAGCAGCGCAGGATTTCAAAACCCTGTTAGAAATTCCATCCAGTCCAGTAGCTTTTCTACAATTAACCCTTAGGTTAATTGTAGAAAAGCTACTGGATACTGGATAGGCATTGCTCACATCGACCTCAGAGACACAGAAAGGTGCATCCTCATTTGCTTCACATGCTGCAGCTAGTCCAATATAGTCTGTGTTTTTCATGTCAAAGCGAGCATAAAAAGCATTAAGTTCATCAGGGAGGGCTTTACTCACATTCATCATAGGAGGGGACATTCTTTCAAAGCCAGTGATGGTTCGGAGTCCTTTCCACACTTGTGCTGGATCACCCTCCAAGAAATCAGCTTCAACTCTGTCTCTATAAGCAGCTTAGCATCTTTAATAGCTCTCGTAAACTATAAGATGCTGCTTTGTAATCCGTCATATCCCTGAAATAAGCCCAGCATTATAAGTCATGGTGCGTGTCTTTAATGCCGTTCTCACTTCTCTATCCACCCATGGCTTCTGGTTAGGGAAGCTTCGGATCTTTACAGTTGGGATGATGGAATCAGTTAGCATATTGATGTAACTCAATGATACTTCCGTAAACTCATTGATGTCAGCAGAGTTAAGTCTTGAACATCTCCCAGTCAACGTTGCTAAGGGCGTCCTGTAGCCTGGCTTCCGATTGGTCAGTCCAGTGCTTGACCTCCTTCGTCACTGGGGGGTCCGTCCGACTTCTCACAAAAAAAATTGAGTTTTTGTGTGTGTGTAGCCTGTCACATGTTTCTGATTAAGTGTCTATTAAACATAATTACTAGTAGGTCTTTATTTAAGGTCATTGATATATACTATGGATCAAAATAGAAATGTTACAGCCTTCTAATACATTGTCTTGATATGTTACTGTTCCATTACCTTAAAGCTACATTGTGTAAATTCATGGGGTTAATTTTTGGGGGAAATTCTCCCATCTAGTGGTGAAATGGTATATTGCAACATGCTGCAGTGTAGTAACTGCAGTGTATATCCCTTAGCAATAAGTAGATGCAGCATGTTGGGTCTTGAAATATTCACAGGAATCCCTAGAAATTGAATATTCATGTTGTTTTATCCAATATTAGTTGTGTACCGGTATATGTTTAGTCCCATCTTATACACATCCATTGAACCAACAAAGAGAATGCAAAAACAGAGACTAATTATTTCATATTTTGTGTAGTCAATTTATATCAGAACCTCTGAAATACATTCCATAGTCTACAAGAAACTACAGAGTGTTACCTTTCATTTGAGACCAGGATTATCCTTCTACACCAAGAGGTTGCCACACAGGAAGCCTTCTATTGTCTGTATGCATTTTGGGTAACAAAAAGTCCTATGGGGAGTTTCCATTGGGCATTTTACAAAACACATGAGCAAGCCTTGGCAAGTAATGGTCTAAAGTACTCATATTTCATTCTATATTGATCTACTTTTGCACACAGCTTCACAACCTAGCAATAAACACAAATGGATAACCAGATGCACGTAAACATGCACTTCTACACTGACTGGGGACGTAAACGTGCACTTCTACACGTAAACGTGCACTTCTACACTGCCTGGGGACGTAAACGTGCACTTCTACACTGCCTGGGGATGTAAACGTGCACTTCTACACTGCCTGGGGACCAAAGGTCAGACTCTTTTGCACACTGCCTGATCAAGGTGAGACCATGGAGGATGCTGTTGTGTTAACCCTTTCAGCGCCTGATCAAGGTGAGACCATGGAGGATGCTGTTGTGTTAACCCTTTCAGCGCCTGATCAAGGTGAGACCATGGAGGATGCTGTTGTGTTAACCCTTTCAGCGCCTGATCAAGGTGAGACCATGGAGGATGCTGTTGTGTTAACCCTTTCAGTGCCTGATCAAGGTGAGACCATGGAGGATGCTGTAGTGTTAACCCTTTCAGCGCCAGTTTTTTTTTTTTCAGGCCTATGGAGCTGTACCCCTCAAAATCCACTTTTCTCGGGAT
This sequence comes from Alosa alosa, assembly GCF_017589495.1. Taxonomy (NCBI): domain Eukaryota; kingdom Metazoa; phylum Chordata; class Actinopteri; order Clupeiformes; family Clupeidae; genus Alosa; species Alosa alosa. The sequence goes on along the minus strand of NC_063206.1, from coordinate 3,512,078 downwards.
ATAATTATTTGTCTGGAAATTTGAATGTTGCATTCGAAAGAGGGGGTAAATAAAATACACATTGCTGACTATTATATTTTTTGAGTCACTCATTTGTTCTAAAAAGCCTTTCAAACGTGTCAATGACGTCATTCATTAGCAGAAAGCTAGTGTGTTGTGTGCAACAACGACCCAACCTGTAAGAAATCGAATAGACGTAAGTACTCGTTCATTTAACTTTTGACCTGTAATCCATATTGCGCTTGCAGAAAGAATTAGTGAAACACACACAGCACATAGTATACACACAGTGAGGTGAAGCACACACTAATCCCGGCTCAGTGAGCTGCCTGCATCAACAGCGGCGCTCGGGGAGCAGTGAGGGGTTAGGTGCCTTGCTCAAGGGCACTTCAGCCGCGGCCCACTGGTCGGGGCTCGAACCGGCAACCCTCCGGTTACAGGTCCGAAGTGCTAACCAGTAGGCCACGGCTGCCCCGGATTGCAACAGATTGCAGGTACAATGGAGTTAATAGGGCTTTAATTTTTTTAGGGAGTTAATAACCCAGCTCTCCGTAAACGGGCTCTGGCCTGATCAAGGTGAGGAGGATGCTGCAGTCAAAGATAATGAATGCGTGGCAAGATGGGTCGTCCTAGTTCATGTCTATGAGGGCAAAGTGGAGTTCAGTCAGAGACAGGCTCTGGTTCAGTTCCCGCTTGCACAGGGGCGTGTCACTGACGTATGACTGACGTTTAAACGCCTCGGTTCCACGCCAGACAGAAGCCGGAGTACAAAACAAACTTGGTGTACACCTTCATTAATGTAGATGAACTTTCGACTGGAGGGTCATACTGTCACGACATTCTCCTGAAATGGAGAGGAGGGTTTGGAGATCATGACACCGTGGCCGAAATGTGCATTCATTGCTCAGAAAAATAAGGCTTTGACAAATTCTGGGAAAATCTTGGATTCTGCCAATAAAACTCAATGGGAACCCGATCACTGCATAAATGGAGGATAGTGGCTCCCCTTGTGTGGGGCGTGTACTCCTGCTACCCTATTTAGAGGGAGAGCAGATAGCTAAGAAACGTTCAGAAAAAGTCCTGTTGGCAAATTTGAGGAAAAGTCGGTAAAGGGGCCATTTCACACAATTTGAGGGTGCTGAATTCAAATATTTCGTTTACCAAGCTCAATTTTGAGTTTTAAGCTTGCTAATTAGCATAATTCACATACTTTTTGGTTTTGCCATCAGATATCATAGGAATTGCAAAAAATAAGGCATTAATATATTCTTTATGTATCAGATATGTTGTAGGACAGGACAGGAATTACCCAAATGACCCTCAAGTAGCAAATTAAAATAAACTAAAATTAAATTATAAATAATAATAATAGCTAAAATTCAGTATGACGTTTAGAAGCAAAATAGATTCCTTGATAATAAATTGATAGAATAGTAGGTGACTGCTCATTTTTCTATAGAAAGTACTTTGTCACTAACTATTATGAACAGTTGTCAGTCTTAACAGAGGATTTACACTGTATTTTTATTTTACTGTAAAGGCGACTGTGCTTGCCTAGTTAAAACATCTCACTGGTGCTCTTTCCTATCATTCAAATTCCAGCCATGCAAAAAAATGGAAGAGTGTGCCAGTTTGAGGGTTGCTGAAGAGTGCTATGGAGATTGCATTATTTGCAAAACATTTAGACAAGATATCCTTTATAGTGCAACAAAAAGAAACATTCTCCAGTGCATCATTTACTGCATATGATGCTGAAAGGGAAGTGGACCTAGGACAAATCCTCAGCTATGAAGACAAATCCTCAGCTATGAACTGATTAATGTCCCTGTACTGTAGCTATTGCAGATAGCTATGGTTATTTGTGAAGTGGAAATAAGTCTATCCTCACTCAAGTGCTGTCTAGCAATGTGAAATGTCCAGTAGTGATCACTGCAAAAACTGCTCATTCAACACTGGTAATAGATGCTCAAGATCTAGTTATGTCTTTAGGACACCCATCTGACTGCAGCACATTTAAGAAGTATGCAGGAAGGTTTGTAAGAAACTTTTGTATTGTTATTTGGTATTTGTTATGTGGTAGCATGATGTTGACTATCAAAGAAATAGACCTAGGGCCTGTACTACGAAGCAGGGTTACTGGCTTATCTGGGCAATGCCCGTACGTGGACATTCATTCCATCGGTGATGCTGAACATCTGAGCAAGAATACTGTATGTCCGAAAATAAATCGGACATAGGCCTACAGTATGTCTAATAAATTAAAATCACCATTTTAACAAACGTATTGAATTGAATGTCATATTACTGTACCCTGCACATAAAGGCTACACATTTCCACAGCACCAGAATCCGACCGAATGCCTCCCTCAACCCCTTCCATAATCAGCTTTCCACTATTATTTGCGATGGCCAACTCCTCTGCTACTGTAAAACACTCTGGTGCCTTTCCTCCTACAGTAGTGTTCAAAGACACCTGTTTCTTGTTAGCTGTAAAACAGAGGCCAAGTGAAGGCTATAAACTAGGCCTACATGTTTTCATAATTAGGAAATATTAATGCAAGCTATAACTATATAAACCTACTATTCTGAATAATGTTTTTGTATTTCATTTTCACCTGCTGCCATGTGCGTTTGGCAATGGTGTTGCATCTGAAATGTTCACAGGATTATCTACACAGGATTTTCTCACAGCAATCTGTGAGAAAAAATCACCCAACCCAAAACTAATTGCAACAGAAATGATTTTTGTTGTATTCAGTTCATGAAACCTTCCCATATCACATACCAAAAGTCCATGAAAATCCAAGTGGTGGAACATTTTCAAAATTGGAATTATTTATGCATATACATTAATCCCATTCAGATTGCCACTTATCTGAGATGTAAGAGTTCAGTATAGGTTTAAGGTCTGGGGAAGGGATATGACATTCTGTGACTTCTTCATTGAGGGCTTGCTTAGCAGCACTGTCCGCTTTCTCATTTCCCCTCAGACCAACATGGCCTGGGACCCAGCAAAAAACTACACTCAAGTTCTGGTTCTTTAGACGTTCTAGTTGATCAAGCTCAGCTTTGGTTGTACTTTTTGCGTGACATTAAAGCCTACTGGAAAGATTTTTAATTGCAATTTAATTGAATGCAATTTACTTTTACGATTAAATAAAATTAATTTATCCCTCTCACCCATAGTTTTCTATTTATTTACAAATGTACATAGGCCTACTGTAATTACATTTATACATAGTTATTCTACTGATCTTTATACTATTCATCCTGCACATAGACTTATTCTTACTACTCTTAGTTATAAGAAACACCATAGTGGTGCAGCTTGGACACATCCTCAGTGATGAACCCAGGGTCACAGGGTGTTTCGGGTCTCAGATCATCAGACACACTCACCTGGGCGACCCAGCCGGGGCTGATCAGACCCCGACTTGTGTCCAAGCAGCGCACTAAGCCATGTGTCGCCCCTTTTGATCCATAGCCACCTAGAGGCTCTCTCAGCTGCCTCGCAGATGTTTCTGGTGGCTTTCCTTTCTTGAGCACCTCTAATTCCAAGCAGCCTGAGTGATCGGTGCAGGCTCTGTCCTGGGAATCCCCTGCAGCCAACCTCGATTGGCTCACAGCAGTCCCTCCACCCCTTCAGCCTGCAGTCCTCCACCAGTTCCAGATACTTCGCCCTTTTCCGCTCAAACGCTTCCTCAATCCGGTCTTCCCAGGGGACTGTGAGTTCCAGTAGCACCACTTGCTTTGTACTCTCTGATGTTAGGATCATGTCTGGCCTGAGCTTGGTGCTGGTGATGTGCTCTGGAAACTTCAATTGTCTCCCCAGGTCCACCTTCAGCTGCCAATCTCCTGCTGTAGATAGCAGCCCAGCTGGGACCTTTGGCTGTGACTGAGGCTTCTCGCCGGCCCTGACGAAAGCAATGTGTGGCCTTGCTAAGGGGCTGGAGCTTGCTTTGCTGGATTCCCGCACGGATGGTGTCCGCTACTGCCTTCAGCACCTGGTCATGGCGCCATCTGTACCTCCCCTCTCCCAGTGCTTTCGGGCAGCAGCTCAAGATGTGCTCCAGCGATCCTCTTGCAGGGCACAGGGGACAGGATGGTGCTTCAGCTAGCCCCCAGCAATGCAGATTTCTCTATAAACTGGATGGATCAGGAACTTTATTCTTGCTGGCTCTGACCTCCAAAGTTCTGACCAGGTGATTTTCCGAGTCAGTGCATGCTCCCAATTGGTCCAGGCCCCCTGCTGACGCATGGCCACCGTTTTGCTGAGCCACTCCTCTTCCACCTCTTCTCGGACCTCGCCCTGAATCATCTGCCGTCTGTCCCTTCCCTGCGCTCTGTCATAGCGCAGTGCCTTGTGGCAGCCAAGTCCTGGTCGCCCAACTGCCACAGAGCCTACTAGCACACTGTGCCGCAATCTTGCCTCTGCCTGCTGGACTGCCTCCTGCGCCCTCCACTTCCGTCCAGTCCTGACCTCTATGCCTGCAGAGGAGACTCTGGTGTCGGCTGAGTCTCGGTAAAGTAACACCTCCCTGGCTCTGGTTACCTTGAATTCCTCTGTCAGGCCTGAGAACAGGAGCTGCAGCTTGTTGGTGTGCCCATACAGGGCAATGCAGCTTAGGCTCTTCGGCAGGCCCAGCCACCTGCGCAGGAACTGGCTGATGTTTCTCTCCAAGGTCTCCACTGTTGTTACTGGGACCTGATACATCAGCAAAGGCCACAAAAGCCTTGGCAGGATGCCATGCTGATATATCCAGGCTTTAAATTTCCCAGGGAGGCCTGACCCGTCCACTGCTGCAAGCCAGCTTTTCAGCTCCGTGTGCATGGCCTGGATTGCTGCTTATAATGTTGTTTCTGCACTACAATGACACCGTTTCCACACTGCACATAGCTGTATGTTATGTACATATCTGTTATATATTTGTCATATTGAATATCCATATTTATTCTGTTTTATTATATTCTGTTAATACACTGCATATATCTATATTATTATTTCTACTATTATAATGTTACTGCTACATCTACATTCATTATTCTACTTATTGTATGAGAATGAGACTGCTAATACACTGCACATATTTATATTTAATTCATATTACTCTAAACCACCTTCTGTAAATCAACTGTATACTACTGTCTACATTGCACTATATTTCTTGACCTGTCTCTGTATATTTCATCACCTTTCTATACTTTGCATCACATTGCATGCATACTGTAGCTACGTGAATCACAGCTAAGATCCTTGGTTGCTATGAAGGCCAGTCGTTCTAAATGGATGGTTGCTATGGCCAAAGGCCAGTTATCTCTGCAGTTGTCAAGTGATCCGTCCTGACCCGACACTCTTAATAGTCCTCTCCTTATGGCACGCACCGTGTTATCTAATTGGAGTAAGTCTTTGTGACAACACGTCATGATACATTTGATAATGTTAGATCGTTGTTTTGGTATGAAGCATATTTTACGTAGCCTAATAAATGCGCTCTAGAAAGTGAAAGTAGCCTAACCTAGGCCTATATGCGCTCTGTGTCTGAGCTGTGTGTGCACGTCCGCAATTGATTACGTTCCTCAAATGGAGAACACATCTATCCCATGGTATTTTTTGCCTTAAAATGCATGAAACATGCAAGTTCAAAATCCCGCCGGTAGCCACGTTACATCTCCGTTTCATATTTGCCTAGGCTACTAGCCTACAATAAATTGAACAAACTCAACTGACAACAGGTAGGCCTATATCTACTGATTCGGTCATTGAGACTACAGAATACAGACTACAGAATACAGTACAACAAACTTTCTGTCTTTCTGAAGTTTATTTTTGTATTCCGGGGTACAGTAGCCTAATTGCATAATGTCTTGACAATAGTTTTTCTTACTGGCTTGCTGTTTAAACTGACTGCGCCGCTCTGAAGTTTCCTGCCAGGTTTATGACGTAAATCTCGGCCGCATCTCGGCTCTGGCATTGCCTAAACTCATCGTGTGGGAAATCAGATTATCTGTCAATATTGGGATATTAAGGGAGGGATATTTGCTCAGTAATAGTAGGCTTCATTTTGCAACATTTATAGAGAAACCGAGGGGAAGTTAAATTAGAAATTAGAATCGTTGGAAATTCAAAACACATACAAAAAAATATTCGGGGCTTTTGAAAAGAGATTCGGGCTTGAGCCCCCCCTAAAACACACCCCTCGCCCGGGCCAATGCAACCACTCAGCAGTAACTTCTGCATTCAGTGAGATTTCCACCGCCCTAATTTTATTTTTGACTCTTCCCGTCACCGTTGCAACCTCTGAGCGCTCATTCTCCAAGTTAAAGACCATTAAAAACCACTTGAGGAGCACAGTGGGACAGGAGAGACTGAGTGGATTTGCCATGTTGTCCATAGAGAATTCGAGAGCAAAGAAAATGGACATACACAGAGCATCGTGGACGAGTTTGCGGAGCGCAAGGCTCGTCGTATGCCCTTCAAATAGTGCTGCGTATTATTGTTGTTTTATTATTAGGGGTCATGTAGCCTAATGTTTTTGTTGTTGTTCTCTTGGTTACACTTCATATACGTTCGATGGACTTCAAAATTACATAGTTGCTCTCCGTTGTACTGACGCTTGTAAGACCCGCTGTTGCGGGCATGTGTAGCCTATGTTGTAAAATTATGTTATGATGAGTTTAATAAAGGGCCTGGTCATGTGCCCCGCCCCCGCTCTGACTTGTTCCGCCACTGGGTAGAGTGCTAGCCCTTGACTAGCAAATCAGTGCACAAGAAGACAGGAAGTGACAAGTCAACATACCAGATAAACAGTGATGGCGCAAACAATGACACCACACTCTTATCATCGTTTGGATTATTGTATTGGATTTCTATTGGATTTTGGATCATGACTCTGGACCGATGCACTCGAAGAGCTGATGAGCATGGTCGAGGAGACGCCGCGGCTTTGCAACGCATCGAAGAAGAACTCGATTCGAATAGAGTAGTGAATAGGGGGTGTCACAATTCTCCAAATCCTCGATTCGATTTCATTTTCGATTAATTAATGCATTCCTTAAATGTTACTTTTTTTGGCCTTTTTTGTTTTGGGGGGCTTTTATTTTAGACTGGCTAACGCCAAACTCCATCTCACTGAGATCTCATTGAGATGGGGTCTGGGAACTTATAGGCTAAGTTAGTGTTACGTAACGTGAAAGACAAAATACTTCCACACCGGTGATTTCAGAGTAGAAAGAGGGGCTTCGATTTCGGTAGGTTGATGTGTATATTTTAACTGGCTGCAGCTTAAAATTAAAGGAGTGTTGACTCCGACATTGACATTTTGAGAATAAAGTTGAAATATCATATTGATTTTAATCTCGAAATATATTGATTTGAATCTTAATTTCATCTTGGCATGTCAATCAAAACTAGTTTGGAGAGAATGACCGCTCCAAAGGATGGCAGATCTATCTGAAATAACACCTATTTGATGTACCATTCATGATTGTCAAATATTGAAGTTGTGGGAAGTGTTGGCCTACATGGCTTAAACTGTACGTTTCTTTCGTCCCCGTTTCATTTCTCCGGGCCAAGAGTGACAAACTAAATAAAACGCACGTTCGACATCTGAATAACTCCTGAACGGTTTTGTAAATGATGTTTAATTAAAAACTGTTTTATTCCTCCCGCTTCTCCCCTAGCTGCCACTGAATCGTACAGTCAGTTTGCCGACGACTCAACAAAATGCCTTGTGTAGCGAGATGATTTGGTGAAATTGTACAAATTGGTGAATCGGGTTTAGCAACAACTATACTAACTAGTTATTCTCGAAATTTCAAATTTAATCTAGTTATGGCAAAAATGTTTTTTCTTTGTGTGGCCCTAATACCTACTAACACCAGTTCAGGCGCCTTTTTGTGACTTTTGAGTGTTTCAACACAGCACGTCAGCTGCAAGCATGCAAAGGTCTCCTGCAAAGCGCAGCAGGAAATCTCAGAATAATTCGCTGAGACATCGATGGGCCTGATGCGCACAATAGAGGCAGCGCTTGAGAGGATGTCTGCAGAATGGTGCCACCACATCTCCTGCCTCGATTGGAGAACAGAGTTCAGAATCTCATTTTTAATTTTAACGCCTGTGTAGGGTTAAGTATGAATGCATCGGGCACGCGGACCAAAAGACACATTTTCTGTTGCTTTTGTGTTTGGAATTTTTCGAGTTAAGAAATGAATCACTTTCCAACACATCTGGCTGAAAAGCTTCAAGAAGCTTCATCTCACGATCACTAACATGTACAGAGAAACCAACGTTGACACACCATAATGACCAAGCAAAGGCAAACACAAGACCTTAAATACACAGGAAACTATAAAAGGAACACAAATCATTTACTCAGGTGTTGATCATCAATCATCATCGCTACAGCATACCTGTCAACATTTAGCTTTCCAAAAACGGGAGATTTTTTTTTCCTGTGATTAATTAATCTAAATTAATCGCATATATAATTTTTCCTGTGACAGTATTTGAAATATTTAAATTCAAATCGAATCATTGAATAATCAGCATTAGTGACATTAAAGTTCAAAAACTCTTTTATTATAATTTTCACTGTTCAAATAATGGCCATAATAATCTGTGATATGACCTGATATGCTGAGAAAATGACCTTGAAATACGGGAGAACCCGGGAAAAACGGGAGTGTTGACAGGTATGCGCTACAGAAACAGCAAGCCGTATTCTCCAAATGTCGAGATACACACACGAAAGGTATCTTCAACTCTTAATTATTCTGCACCACTTCATAAAGAGGAGTGTCTCAATTTCGTTATTCCTACATTCCATTTCGTTTCAAGGGGCAGTGAAGGCAAGCTACATCATCGCTTGGGAAATTGCTACGGCAGCCAAGCCTTTCTCAGAGGGTGCATAGACCTCTGAAGTTGGCCCTACAAAAAAGAACCAAAACGACCATCTTTGCCCATATAAGGAGATCCGGTTGTTAATTGAAGCTAACTACCTATGGCAAGTTGCATTGCAAATTAGCTCTGCGGCAGCAAAAATCTAAGTGTGCCGCCTTCACGTACCGGAGATCACAGTACCCATCCGAAGGCAAAAGACAAAAGTGTGTTCAGGAAAACATCTGCATTTCAGACGTTTTCATCCTTCGTGAGAGTTTAACAGGTGCGATAATTCAAAATCCCCATGTTATTTTCCCATAGGAAAAATCGCCAGATACCGGATGTCAAAGATGGCAGCTTTTTTGTAGGTGAACTTCAGAGGTCTATTTGTCAAGACCTGCATGCTAAAGGCAGCCGAGCCGCGTAAGCAACACACGTGTCTCGCCTTAACTACCGGTACATTGTCCAAAAAAGAAAAATTTATAATTTCATAGCTCTCGTATCTTTCATTGTAGAGCTATGCGTGCAAGAGTATAGAAGTACCTTAAACCCCCTCTCCTTGCCCCTCTCTTGGTAGCAGAGCCAGGTGGCATTCTTTGGAGGATAGTACAATGTAGCATAATTGTATTAATGATGTATGCAATATAAAATATGTATATTATGGCTTAAAGTTGCTATTAACTGTACACACCTCTTTTTGCATGCAATATAAAATATATGTACAGTGCATATGGAGTGTAAGTATAAGTATTCACAGCGCTTCACTTTTTCCAAATTTTGTTCTGTTACCGCCTTATTCCAAAATGGATTAAATACATTTTTTCCTCAAAATTCTACACATAATACCCCACAATGACAACTTAAAAAAAAAGTTTGTTTGAGATTTTTGCAAATGTATTAAAATAAAAAAATTAAAAAGAATCACTGTATTTACAGCCTTTGCGATCAAGCTCAAAATTGAGCTCAGGTGCATTCTGTTTCCACTGATCAACCTTGAGATGTTTCTACAGCTTAATTGGAGTCCACCTGTGGTAAATTCAGTTGATTGGACATGATTTAGAAAGGCACACACCTGTAAGGTCCTACAGTTAACAGTGCATGTCCAACGTGGTATCATGGTTTAAATAAATATACACAGCACTTCAAAAATAGCCAACTGGCGTGTTATCTGCATGCGTTTTGAGCTATCTGCGTGTATATCAACGCCGCGTAAACATACACGCCACTTATCGTCTCACTTCCGCATATATGGCGCCCTCTAGAGTTAGGGTTATGGCGTTGATAAACACGGCAAAATGCTATTATGCGTTAGATAACAGGCTAGGCGTGCAGGGTTGGGTAGTAACGGATTACATGTAATATGGATTACAAAAATCAAGTAACTATAATCAGCCCAGATTACAATAAAACAATTGTGTAATCAGATTACAGTTACATTGTTGGGGATTACCTGATTACATTTTATCATGCGAACAATGCAACTTTTTATGATAGCCTAGCTATCTTTTAATTTGACAAGAAAAAATGTGGGCGGGGGAAGTGGTTGAGCACTGCTCTCCCATGCCCACATCCACGGCTGAAGTGCCCTTGAGTAAGGCACCTAACCCCTCACTGATCCCTGAGCGCTGCTGTAGCAGACAGCTCACTGCTCCGGGTTGGTGTGTGCTCTGTGTGCTTCACTAATTCACGGATTGGGAGACCAAATTTTCTCTCACGGGATCAAAAGAGTATCTATACTAACTTATTTACTATTGGGGGAGGTCTCTCAGCACACTGCCTGATCTTTTCCTCCTAATCTTAATGTAGCCTCTTGTTTTAGTGTTACCGTTTACCTTGAGAAAGTCACCAGGTCCCCCTGGTTGAAAAACATCCCAAAGGAATAATTTTTCACCCCCACAATTGAAATGGACATGGGGTCATTCAATCTCAGGCCATGTCTCTGGGTCAAAAAAATCCAGCGAAAGCTAAATTCATTTAGCGTGTTTCCATCCAACTCATGCACATTAGTCAGCGTTTCCAACACCTATTGATTCTAAGTATTTTGGGACACTTTGCCTATGTTGAGTGAAATAGATGCCCTCCTCTCTGCGGTCGGAATAGCCTAGGCCCTATAGGCCTAATTCATTCCTTCATTTTGAAAATATTTTGTTTAATATCGATTAGAAGGAGAAGGCGGAGAATGTTTATATTGCGCAATCGGGTGTTGGCAGCTTCCCATCGCCGGAGACCGCTATACACTTGGGAATGACCAAGGTCTCGGCAGTTTTTTTGTCAAATTTGGCACTTCACTGTAGAGCTTCATTTCTATCATTTCACGCGGGCTCGGGCTTGCGCGGTAGGCTAAATGAGCGGTCAGGTGATGCGTTTCAGTTAGCTGCAAGAAAGATGCAGAAATGGATGCTTAGGAGGTGAAATAGGGGCTGGCCTCTTGTGACTGGCGTTTTAGTTGCACCGGCAAAGAAAGCAAAGTCTGAGGTGTGGAAAAGTTTTGATCATGTGCATAATGAGAATAATGAGCCAGTGGTTATGTAAAATCCAAAGGATGCAACATTCTGTAGAACGACAGGGAATTCGTCGCTGATAAGGCATGTTGATCAAAGCTGTCAGTGCCCATCAGAATCACGTTTGTTAGGCTACAGCAACAAAATCAAACCCTGCAAAGGTGAAACAAATGGTTACGGAGGAGAAGTGTGTCAGCTTTCGTTGTAAAGGCATTAGGCCTTTTAATATCGTAAATGGCGAGGGGTTTGAAAAGCTGGAGCAAGAACTATTTAATGTCGGAGCTGCGTATGGGAGGGTTCCCGCAAACTTCAGAATGCTGAGAGGACTTGGGCTATTTTATTTCTTTATTCCAACTTCCAAGTGGCCTAGGCTACGTTAGTCATGAATAAATGATGTCAAATGTTACTCACTCTTGACAAAAGGCAAAAGAGCTGCGTGCGTGCGGACATTTGAATAATGTCGGGCTGTAAACGGGTTCGGGCTTTTAAAAAGCTGTCAGTCTCGGGCTCGGTCAGGGCTCGGGCTGATTTCTGTGGGGCTCGGGTCTTGTCGGGCCTAAATTTTAAGGCCCTATTATAGCTCTACTTCACTGACCAACAGTGGGTGGAGACCTTTAGATTCACAAGTCAGGGTTTGAAGAATTATGACGAATGATAGACCTGGCTGTTGCCCCGAGTACTCGTTGTCGGATGCCTATCCCAACAAACAAGCCATCGCATCTATCTATCCATAAATTGCAGGAACGTCTGTCTGTCTGTCTGCGTGCCGTTGGTCCGTTCGATTTCAAACATGGCAGGTGTCTTGCTACTGGCATGAGTAAGTCCAGTGCATAGTTTGACATTGTTTGGATATAAAAAGCTAAATATATCGTTATATGTCGGTAAAAGAAGCACACGTTGGCTTTCTCCGCTCTACCATAGCCACCCTCTCACACAGCACTGCGTGCAGGACCAGAGAGAGGATAAGCGGAGCTTTGGCAGCACTAAATCACGGTTAAAATGCAAGATGTTTGATTATCATCTCTGACCTCAACAGTAAAGACTTCCTATGTATGTTTGCTTGCATAAAATGATTACACGGATTTTGCAACAACACGCCAACAAACACGGGTATGTAGTGGCTATTCAAAATGACATGAAAAGTATGTGCAATAAACTGACGCTTTGAATAGCCCAGGCTACATTGGACGTGAGACTTTGAATAAAGAAAACTACATTTCCAACTGCAAGGTCCCAAATTGAAACAAGCGATAGGCTAATGGTCCCGAATTTAACGTTTCAGAAGACGTGCCACACAGCTAGACAACAAGAGGCAGACAGAGCAACGTTACGTTGCAAATGTCAAACGATAACAAAATGGCTTGTCTTCACTATCAGGAAAGTTATGCAATAAGCTAGGCCTATAGCCTTAACTCAAAACATTTGTTATGCCATTCTGATCTGTAGAAATCACATGCGGTCATGCCTAAATTCTGCTTACTGCACATTAATTATAGGCTAATATATTATAATATTCAGTATACATTATTGAATGCTTAGCTGGAATGATGTTTTTCCCTATCATCCTATTGTTAAAGCAGGCATACCTGCGGGCATGTAATCGGGCTACAGGTTTTCTACAGGAATGTCATGTTTGAACGGGCACTGCACTAGTTGTATAAACTTGCGATGTGTGCCGATCGAGTTGTTGGTGAAAACTTTAGCGTCAGCAAAACAACTGTGCACCGATGTGTGTATTCAGTTTGTTTTATTCTACGGAAACAAGCAAGAGAACACATCAAGTTGCCTAATGTTACAGGGAAGTGCCAGAGATTGCTGAGATTCTCTGAAGGTTACGTCATATGATGTGAATAAACCGTTTCCATCAAATTTATTCGCATATACCTTATGCGCATTGAGAGTTAATCCACCCCCCTCTAGCGAATCAAATATAGATGCGCATTAGGATTTTTGATGATTTTAGTCTATTTTCACAGTCGGCGATTACATTTCCAAAGTCGGACAGAAATCATGGGAGTTGTACTGGAATCGCGGCGCGCTCCCGTCAACTAGTGCCAATATTAGCGGTTTTAAGTCAGTCGGAGTCAGTCTTTTTCTAGTTTTGCCGTTACGACAATATTGTAGTGTCGGTGGATGTACATGTTTAACGTTGAATGAGTGTCTCCCAGAATGCAGTGCGAGTGAATGCTAGAATGTGTAATGTCGGTTATAATAGTTGTAGTTACGTTTAGCATGTTGTGTATTTGTTAGCGTGTTAGTCTCTTTGGTTGTACCTCATGTGCTTATCCCCGTGTTGATGTGTGTGGTAAACCCTTATTGTGTGTTGCATGTGCAGCTGAGACTACCCCTGTGTTGCCCTGTCCTAATTGTCTGTGTACGTATGAGTCTCCCTGTTCCAATAAATGGCCGTCCTGGCCAAAGGTGAATCTTGTCTGAGGGTAAGATCGCTACATTGGTGTCAGAAGTGGGATGGGCCCCTCCCGGGGCGCGAAGATCTACGCCAGATCAAGATGGAGAAGAAGGCCGAAGACCAGACCAGCAAGATGGCGGCGAAGCTCAGCAGATGTTCCAATGGTCCTTTTAAGGACTAGCCAGCTCGCTGAGCTCGCCACTGCGGAGGATGGAGGACCTTCCGGCCCGGCACGGGACCTGTGCAGGCGACCAGCGGGACCAGCCCTGCACAGCCGACGAGAGCGGCCAGCGGGACCAGCCCTGCACAGCCGACAAGAGCCGCCAGCGGGACCAGCCCTGCACAGCCGACGAGAGCTGCCAGCGCTGGAGGAAGCGGCCCCGGCTGAGGAGTTCACGGCTCGACGCCGATGTCGATGCTGCCGTCATCCGAGGATCTCATCCATAGAGAGCGCGAACTCTCTGACGACCTTGGAACACGACCACAGCGGCCGGGTTTACACCACCAGCTACGGAAGAACTTCCAGAGCGTCAGCTGCCGGTCGAGAGTGTGATGGAGTCATAGCTGCTAGTTCGGGAGCTTGCGGTGCTCCAGCTAGTGACCAAGAGGGTAACGTCGACCTGTAGAGCCTTGGGAGCTATCGTTTTGTGGACTGTTGAGATTTGAAGTGCGCACGTTCCGGTTGATGCAAGTCTGCGCAATGTTTTTCATGTTTTGTGTGTGAGTTCCTGTGTGTCCCGAGCCTGCTGGGAGGGTCGGGGTCTCCATTTCCCGCCACAGTGGAGCATCATTGTGCTCGAGAGACAGCCGACAAAAGTTCTACAAGAGGGCAGCGCGAGGAGGGACCTCGACGTGGACTGCTGACCGCCTGGAGATCGACACATTGTGGACAGGTGGCAACGGCCACGAGCTGTCACAGTAGCCAGAAGGGGCTACCGAACGTCCAGGGGTTCCAGCGTATCCGGGGGTTCGGCTTGCAGTGGGACTGTTTGCTGGTGTTTGAGGTAGCAGCTGCACGGCGGGAAACCGAAGGCCCAAGCGACACCACGACCCACGTCTGACCGGTTCTGGTGCTTGTTCGGGGGAGAACTGACGTGATGGAGGCAGCCGAGAGCCCTTCCAGTCGGGAGGGGTTATCGTGCAGCCGGAGGCTTTCCGGTCACTTGGACTAAGCACTGGGACTGACACCGACGCAGCCGCGAGCGGTGAGCTGAGCTGTCATTGCCGGGGACGACAATGGCTCGGGAGGGGGTTATGTAGCGTCGGTGGATGTACATGTTTAACGTTGAATGAGTGTCTCCCAGAATGCAGTGCGAGTGAATGCTAGAATGTGTAATGTCGGTTATAATAGTTATAAAAGTATAATAGTTACGTTTACCATGTTGTGTAGTTGTTAGGGTGTTAGTCTCTTTGTTTGTACCTCGTGCTTAGGCCATCCTTAAAAATATTTTTGTTTGCAGTAACAGCCAAAAAAAAATAAAAATGGGTTGGTAGGTAGGTCAATATTTTTTTTTTCAAGATTCAAAGTAAAAAAAAGTTCAATTTTGGTCATGGTGATTACGTGGAATGAATTTACACAAATGTGTATATCGTGGCGTAACTGACTGGGTCTTCAACCCGTGCCTTCAGGCGCACCATTGCAAACATCATTCTGATGCAGGTTATATAGACCAGCCTTTCTCAAACTTCTTTGACCTGAGGCCCGGTCATGGCAGACTTTTGGGTCATAGGGCTCATCTACATGTACCCAGAAAGAAGGCTACAATAGCTCTTGGCCACGCTTATATTGAAATTTGACTATACAATACTCAATGCTATACAGTATATTATACAGTCTCTGCTCTGTTTCTAAGGAAGTTCCAAAAAACAACGTCGTTCTATTAAGTTTCGTTAAATAAATAAATAGCCTTCCAACAGGTTGAAGCGGAGCTTTGATACCAACGTTATCGATTAGTTTCAGTTTCTCTCTCAGACGCCGCGCATTGAATGAATGCTCATACCACCACTTAATTGTAGGGCTCCATGTTTAATGACATCGATAGCAGAAACGTTTGTTTTCTTTTTTAGTCGATCCGCGGTTTCTTGATCAACTGCGCAGCAAATTATCAGATGAAGCATCGGGCCTAATTTCACTCCACGACTCCGCTTAACCAGCAGTCTCCATGTTTATGGACCCATATTTCGAGAAATGCTGAATAGACCACAACCAATTTCAATACTCCGACACGGTCACCGCTAGACTAGGGGAGAAGGGATGAGAAAAGATCTGGCCACAGTTCTTCCAGAACTTCGTGCCAAGTAAAAGCGTTATCAGTTTGTGTGAATGAAACGAAGCCTAGGCCATAGTGTGACATGCGTAAAACCAATGGTGTAGAGATGACGCCAAGTGAGCCACGCAAAGTGAATTTATATTCACAATACTTGGGCCTACTAAAAGAAATATTATTTTATTGCATTTGTATTGGTTGTTTAGAGTAAAAAAAAACAATCGGTCGGTATTAATGCAAGTTTACAACCGGCAATTCGGTCGGACTAAAAGGGGAAAAAAAATAAATATTTGGGTCGGTTCTAAATTGACAGGGTCGGTCGGGTTACGGCAAACGAAAATATTTTTAAGGATGGCCTTATCCCTGTGTTAATGTGTGTGGTAAACCCTTATTGTGTGTTGCATGTGCGGCTGAGACTACCCCTGTGTTGCCCTGTCCTAATTGTCTGTGTACGTATGAGTCTTCCTGTGCCAATAAATGGCCGTTCTGGCCAAAGGTGAATCTTGTCTGAGGGTGAGATTGCTACAATATCAAACATGTTTGATATTATCGCAAGTCTTTCTAGTCGTGGCTCATGCAAATAGTGACGTGAACTATAAAAACCAATAGTGACCTCTCTCCAACACCAAACAGGAAGGGACAAAGTAAGCGACAGCTGTAGCCTATATGATTATTTGTTATTCTTATAATATTTGTAATTTCTTATACATATAAGTCAGCTCTTCCACAGGACAGAACAACTCTATATCGGTTAGAGATGTCACGCATGAAACAATGCTGTAGAAACACGAAAATACGACTTTTAGTCTAGGCTATCATTTCAGTTCCTGTTTATCTATTGCACGATGGGTAATAATTTAAAGGAATCTAGTTGCAGTCTTGTAAATAGTGACCCTGCAAGATCCCTAGTCATTGCAAAATCATAGTCTGTGACTTACAAGGACACAAGGATACAAGGAAGTTTATTGTCACATGCATATAGTTACTGGAAGTAAGAAATGCAGTGAAATTATGTCTGGTGTCAGCCTATTTGTGCATTTAGGGGTAAAAAGTGCAGTAGAAAAGGGGTTTAGTAGATTAAGTGGCAAGGGCTGCATAAGAAAAGTGGGGGAGGATTGGGATTGGGGGGGTGGCACCAACAAGGAGCACCCAAGAGCAACAGGGGCAAGGAAAAACTCCCTTACCAAGGAAGAAACCTTGGGCAGATCCAAGGCTCAAGGGGCTAACCCAACTGCCAGGGGTCTTGGTGTGTGTGTTGGGGGGATGACAGGGGAGATGGGATAGTGTGCTATGTATGTGGGGAGAGGGCAGTGTGCAATATGTGTGTTGGAGAAGCATCCTCATGAGACAATGTGCTGTGTAGGTAGGGGGCAGTGTACTCCAAGTATGGTGAAGGGACTTACTATTGCAAGCAGAGTACTGTATGTATGATGTATGTGAGTGATGACAGTGAATATGTGTGTGTGGGCAGGAGGGGAGTGGAGCAGTGACTGTGTAGTGTGTGTGTGTGTAGGTGGGGGCAGTGTGCTGTAAGTATGTAGAGGATGTGTGTTGGAGAAGATCCTGAAGACAATGTGCTGTGTATGTAGGGAGGGGGGGGGGGGCAGTGTGCAGCAAGTATGTAGAGGCTTACTGTAGCAAGCAGTGTGCTGTATGTATGTGAGGGATGTAATAGTGCTAAAAGTCTTGTAGGTGTGTGTGTGTGTGGGGGGGGTCATGAGTGCTGAGGAGTGAATGAGTGCAAAGTCAGTATAGTGTGAGTTCAGAGTTCGGATGGCCTCGGGATAAAAACTTCTCCTTAGACTCTCAGTTCTGGCTTTGTGACTACATAGGCGTCTTCTTGATTTCAGCGGTAGGAATAATCCATTGTTAGGATGAGAAGAGTCCTTCAGAATCTTTTGGGCTCTTAGGAGTACTCTTCTGGAATAGATATCTTATTCAGCAGGGAGTTGAGTTCTTATAGTACGTTCAGCTGAGCGCACTACTCTCTGCAGAGTACTACAATCTCCAACTGTGGAGATCCTATACCAGGTGATGATGCTACCAGTTAGAACACTCTCAACCGCTGAAGTGTAGAAGGCCTTCATGATGAATGTAGAAACTTTGAATGTCCTTAGCTGACGAAGGAAGTAGAGTTGTTGTCTGGACTTCAGAACATATGGAGTGTTAACAGTCCATGTTAAGTCTTTAGTAATGTGGACACCAAGGTATTTAAAACTTGTGACTCTCTCTACAGGTTGCCCGCTGATCATTAGTGGGGTGTAACTGTAGTTCTGCTGCTGCCTTCTGTAATCCACTACCATTTCCTTGGTTTTATTGATATTCAGTTTCAAGCTGTTAGATTGACACCACTGTGCCACCTCATCAACCTGATCCAAGTACAGCTGTTCATTGTTGTTACTAATCAGGCCCAAGATCACTGTGTCATCTGCAAACTTGATGATGGAGGTATGACTACTGTTGGCTTTGCAGTCATGTGTGTAGATGTTGTACAGCAGTGGACTCAAAACACAGCCTTGGGGAGCACCAGTGCTGATGGTTAATGAGTCAGATGTCAGACCCCCCACTCTAACCACTTGTGAACGGTTGGTGAGGAAGTCAAATATCCAGTGACACAGGGTGGTGTTCAGTCCTAAGGCCTTCATCTTTGTGACCAAGGAGGTACTATTGTGTTGAATGCTGAACTAAAGTCAATGAACAGCATCCTCACATAATTCCCATTCCCTTCCTCCAGGTGAGTTAAGGTGGTGTGCATGAGGTTTGAGATGGCATCCTCTGTAGACCTGTTGGCTCTGTAAGCAAATTGGAGGGGGTCGAAGGAGGCAGGGAGGGATGAGCAGATAATGTTTTTCACAAGCTTCTCAAAACACTTCATCACTGTAGACGTCAGGGCTACTGGGCGGTAGTCATTCAGACATGATGGACTTTTGTTTTACGGTACTGGAACAATAACAGACTGCTTGAGGCAAGTAGGAACTGTCTCTTGAGCCAATGATGTGTTAAAGATATAAGTGAACACAGGAGCTAACTGAGCAGCGCAGGATTTCAAAACCCTGTTAGAAATTCCATCCGGTCCAGCAGCTTTTCTACAATTAACCCTCCTAAAGGCATTGCTCACATCGACCTCAGAGACACAGAAAGGTGCATCCTCACTTGCTTCACATGCTGCATCTAGTGCAAGATAGTCTGTGTTTTTCATGTCAAAGCGAGCATAAAAAGCATTAAGTTCATCAGGGAGGGCTTTACTACATTCATCATAGGAGGGGACTTTCTTTCAAAGCCAGTGATGGTTCAGGGTCCTTTCCACACTCGTGCTGGATCACCCTCCAAGAAATCAGCTTCAACTCTGTCTCTATAGCGCCACTTAGCATCTTTAATAGCTCTACGTAAACCATAAGATGCTGCTTTGTAATCCGTCATATCCCCTGAAATAAGCCCAGCATTATAAGTCATGGTGCGTGTCTTTAATGCCGTTCTCACTTCTCTATCCACCCATGGCTTCTGGTTAGGGAAGCTTCGGATCTTTACAGTTGGGATGATGGAATCAGTTAGCATATTGATGTAACTCAATGATACTTCCGTAAACTCATTGATGTCAGACAACTCTACTACTTGTCTTAGATGTGAGAGGGTCAAAAATCTTTTCCAAATCTTTGCAAATCTTTCCAAAGTCTGTCAGTGTAAGGAGGGCTTAAGTGATCAATTTTGGGATGGGGTGAAAATTTCAACCACCAAAACACCACCCCCAAAGTGGAGGAAAAGATCAGTTAACTGACACAGGAATGCTTTACTCACAGCAAAGAGATTTCTTAGATGTAATGAAATAATAAAGAGAAGAATAGAATGAGAATTCTTTCATCAATTCAGTGGTGGTGTCTTTTACTTAAGGGACATATTTACTGAAGTAATCTAAAAGTAATCAGATTACGTTACATGTTTTTGGTAATCCAACTGATTGCATTACTGATTACAAAAAATGCCATGTAATTTGTAGTCAGTAATGGATTACATTTCAAAGTAATCTGACCCAACCCTGTTGGCGTGTCATACATACACAGTTCATGATATCAGTCTGGCATGTCAGACCACAAAACAAGCATGAAGTCTAAGGAATTGTCTGTAGACCCCCGAGACAGGATTGTCTCGAGACACAGATCTGGGGAAGGGTACAGAATCATTTCTGCTGCTTTAAAGGTCCCAATGAGCACCGTGGCCTCAATCATCCGTAAATGGAAGAAGTTTGGAACCACCAGAACTCTTCCTAGAGCTGGCCGTCCCTCTAAACTGAGTGATTGGGGGAGAAGGTCTTTAGTTAGGGAGGTGACCAATAACCCGATGATCACTCTGACAGCTCCAGGGTTCCTCTGTGGAGAGAGGAGAACCTTCCAGAAGGACGACCATCACTGCAGCACTCCACCAATCAGGGGCTCGTTTCTAGAAAAGTTAGCAACGACATTGCTCAACCACCGTGGTATGATGCAACTTGCGACCAAAAAACAACATTGTTACACCTGTTTCCAGAAAGCATCGTACCTGTGTCGCAATTCGCTACTTCCGGCGTTTGAACACCGTAGTTCCAACAACGTTGTTGATGATGCAGCATACGTATATCATTGGTGGAAACAGTGGCAACGTGTAATACCTCATCCCCTAGAAATTCTCTGCCACGGTCTATGTCGACATTTTGCTAATTTTAACTGAGTGATTAATGCTGGCATTGCCATTGGCATCAGCAAAAACCTAAACCTATTGCAAGCATATAAAACAGTTGACTGAAGTTTGAAAGTTACACAATCTGTACATATTGTATAAGTAATGTCATTGTAATGTCAGCTGATTGTAGGCTAGTAGGCCGTATGTAATTCACCGTCAGCAATCACACACAGTTTTTTGTATATAGAATGGAATTGTGATGACTCAAGTAGTTAACTACAGTGTATGGTTGCTATGACAATAAAACCTGAACACTGTCCTAACTGATTGGGTTTCAAATGTCAAGAGGTCATATTAAAATGAAAGGGCAGGATGTTGTTTATTGAGGCCATGACCCGTGTAAGACAGAAAACCAGACCAAACACATTATGTTGAATAAAGGAGTAGATTTATCTCAGGAAGTGAAGCACTTTAGCTTTCTCTTGGCCTTAAGATTTTTTTTTGGATCTTTTAGCCTATTTCTTCTGCGCAGTTCTGTCCCAATCCTGCACATGACGAATTTTGGCATGATAAGGTTTTTTATATGCATAGCATGTTCAGAATGAGCACTTTCAATTTGGGAGCAAATGTTGCTCTGGCACAATTGTTGTAGTATATTGTTTTTGATGTTATTCTTATTCCACCATAGTGCAAGACCCTCTGACACCTCAGCTTCCATCTTCCACACAAGCTTGTGTTGTGTAATTGTAAAAGTTTCCATACAAAGCTCTCAGATGGTGCTGCTTGTAAGTGTGATGGTGCTGCTTCTGTGTCTGCCTTTTTCATCAGGAGTGGCTCTGAGTCGTCCGGTAAGCGGTGTCCCCTGCTCGACTGAACAGCTTTGCTATGGAGGCGTCCGGTAAGCAGTGTCCCCTGCTCGACTGAACAGCTTTGCTATGGAGGCGTCCGGTAAGCAGTGTCCCCTGCTCGACTGAACAGCTTGCTCGACTGAACAGCTTTGCTATGGAGGCGTCCGGTAAGCAGTGTCCCCTGCTCGACTGAACAGCTTTGCTCGCTCTTGAGGGCAGCAGCCAATTCCCGGGCGGATGGATTTTCCCGGGTGATTGAGAACAAATTCTGTGTAGGAAGCTTTGTAGTGTTGAGGGAAATTCATTCTTCATTATTTGGAATGTCTTGGCACTTGTCCCACATTAAGCTTGAATGAATCATCCAATTACAATGTACACTACCGTTCATAAGTTTGGGGTCACCTGCTCATTTCAGCATTAAACTCCATTATAACCAGGTTCATGAAATAACAATCTTGAATGCTAAAAATACTTTAAAAACAATTATTTAATAAATATTTCTAGAAAATATAATTCCATACAATTAATTGTATATTTCAGTAGGCTATTCAATTTCATTACCCTAAAAACCTAGAGGCCCCCCCCCCCCATACCAGGATGGTTCGACCCAACCGGTCACATGCCACCCGCCATCACCTGTCAATCACTGTCAAAACTCAAACGATGGTTCCAAAGTTTAATAAATTAGACACTGATGTCACAGTGCTCTGTTTGAAATCTTTTTTTCTCAACTAAAAATGCTTTGCGCTGGTTAGGGGGTACTTGGCTGAAAAAATATTTCACAGGGGGTGTGGCCAGCCTGACGCTCATGTTCATAAAAGGTGGCAGTATGACATGTTTTGCCCTCAACTTTGGGGCCAGTGTAAGAGTGTGTTGTCGGTCTATGTCGTGGAACTGCTTGATGTGTTCCCACTTCACAGTACCGCCTGCAGTCTGTGATCATACAATTATAATGACATATGTGATCATCCCACTTGTGAACGTCTCTTACCTCTGAGTGTCTCCCTGCATATAAAAGTTGCTCCTGAGTATAAGTCGCATCAGTCAAAAAATGCATCATGAACAGGAAAAAAACATATATAAGTCGCACCGGACTATAAGTTGCATTTATTCAGAAAAGTATTTTACAAAATCCAAAACCAAAAACAGAGACTATGTAACTGGATTATTGAGGCCAAAAAGATTAATGTTAATGAAGACAAAGGAGTGAAGGGAGCCAAGAGGAGGGCAAGGTAATTGCAAAGCAAAAGATTCACTGAAAGAAAATGCAATGTGGTACACCAAAATGTATTTAAAATGCGGAGAATACAATGCAATCAAGCATTTTGGGCAATGTGGAGTCACAAGCTGGCAGCAGATTAAATGCTCACTGTTTTACACCATTTACGAGGCTCAATGTATCTCCACACTTCATTGGTAGACTTCCGAGGGCCCTGACATTTAAAACGAGACATTGAGAACTTTGAAAAGCACTGGTAGTTTACTTACAAGACGCGATTTATACAGACAGTATCTTCACGAAGTTTAGGGTTTGCAGCCATCTTGAATTTAGTCACGATAAGTCGAGCGACGAGTAAGAATGAACAGGTATGATAAGGGATCAGATTCCAAAAATAATTCAGTGGAAATGCATGAATTCCAGATTCAAGTTTCCCGTTCTAGTTTCAACTGCTAAACTGCTAAAAATGATTAGCTAAGTTAGCTGCATAACTACTAAAAATGATTAGCAGGTTTTTGGCAGCATGGGGCGTAAGCTAACTGGCTAATTTGTTTTGTGTTTGGGATGGGGCCTAAGCTAACGGGCTAAGCTAACTGGCTAATTTGTTTTGTGTTTGTGATGGGCTGTGCCTAGGTTGATGGTTGGTTGGCCAAGGTTTTTTATGGTTATGGTTTAGTCCACATCAACGGGACAGACCAACCTAGCCAACTTAGACCATGCCTAGGTTGGGTAAGGGTATTTGGATGTTTGTTGTGGTAATATGGTGGCAGCATGGGGCGTAAGCTAACTGGCTAATTTGTTTTGTGTTTGGGATGGGGCCTAGCTAACTGGCTAATTTGTTTTGTGTTTGTGATGGGCTGTGCCTAGGTTGATGGTTGGTTGGCCAAGGTTTTTTATGGTTATGGTTTAGTCCACATCAACGGGACAGACCAACCTAGCCAACCTTGACCATGCCTGGGCTGGTTAAGAGTATTTTGGGTATTGGATATTTCAATGTGGTAATATGGTGGCAGCATGGAGGGGAGTGTCTCCAGGACGCTGGTTTCACTGTTAAGCCTTCATGAGGTGTCGTGGGCCTAACTTAACGAAACATCGGTGAATGAGGGTGCCCACTTGATAACCCCAATGACATGCCGCATACTATATAGGCTACTGCTGTTGGATGGGCCATTTGTATTGTGCTTGTGACCATTTGTTGGCGGATTTGTGGGTAGTGTGCTTTTTAAAGTTAAACTTGAGCAGGGGCTTCTGAATGTGTTTTTACCTTGGATTTTGGCACAAGGGATTTTAACATCTAATCCTGTGTATTAATGTAAAGCTAGGTTAGCTAAGTCACATAATTAGCATAGTTAACATGCTAGTTAGCATATTTAGCATAACCACTAAAAACGATAAGCTAGGTTAGCTAAGTCACATGGTTAGCATAGTTAGCATGTTTAGCAAAACTGCTAGAAAATGTTACTTAAGTTAGCTAAGTAGCATGGTTAGCATAGTTAGTATTGCTAATATTGTTAGCATGTTTAGCAAAACTGCTAGAAAACGTTAGCTAAGTAACATGGTTAGCATGTTAGCATTGCTAGCACTGCTATAAAACATTAGCTAAGTAGCATGGTTAGCATAGTTAAAAATCTTAGCATAACTGCTAGCAAACATTAGAGCCATTCCAACTTTCAGTTATCGTCAAATATCTACCTATACACAGCCATTAAACTATTTGAATATCTACATT
This sequence comes from Alosa alosa, assembly GCF_017589495.1. NCBI lineage: Eukaryota > Metazoa > Chordata > Actinopteri > Clupeiformes > Clupeidae > Alosa > Alosa alosa. The sequence continues at coordinate 3,487,573 of NC_063206.1, read as the reverse complement.
CATTAAACTTCCAGTCTATCAACAACTTTTAAACTATCTACATTCAGCTTTTAAACAGTCTACTTTTAAACTATCAACTTTTATTAAGCTATGCAACCACCATGTCTATCCTAGCATCACCGTAGTAACCATCTCTGTATTATCTGTTTCACAACTTTAGCATTTTCATGCACTGGTAATTCCTTGGAATTGCATTTCTAGTTAGACGTTGTTGTTGTAAAGATATTGCATGTAGATGTACTATATAGGCTACTAAATTTTTAGTTGACCAATGCACAAACAAAACCGCGAAACGGACAAATATTATCAAGGCTTTGAATGTTTCCATTTGTGCACAGGGTGTCTGTAGATCTGTGTGCATAGCATTTATTTCTGCAGGCCTGTGGCCTTTGGTAGTTTTATTTTGATTTATTTTCTTAAATTCTGCAGGCAGCTCCCTGCACTTTGTGTAACGAAAGAAGAAAGAAAAGTTTGCATAAATTAAATTTTACTATCTACTCCCCTTTTTTGATAACTGACATCGGTTTTACATATCGGTTATCGGACTCGTTTGTTGGTAGTAATTGATAGGACTGAGCGGCGGTCATATTTTGTACCGCTATGCAGTACATGTAATTGATATCGGTATTGGACCTTGGCGCTAGCAGTCATAATACAAGAAGCTCACAGTGCTGTGTGACCGATGTGTGGTGTCATTATTTGTTTAGCTGGGGCTCAACTCAAACAGAGACTTTGAAGCTGAACAAAGTCCTCACAGAGAGAGCAGGGCTGACTCTAGTGAACAGATCAGAGCAGGGACACACTGTGTGTGTTGAGCATGAAGATGAAGACTCTTGGAGCTGTGCTGCTGTTGCTGTGGTCTGGTGTGGGTGTGGTTGCAGCAGAGAGTGGAGGCTGCCAACACAACGCTACAGGTGCTGCCACAACCTCCACCCAACAGATTAGTCCAGTGGTCCCCAAACTTTTTCTTCCGAGGGCCAGCTTACTATGCCTGGCTGTAAGAGAGGGCCAGTGACTCGGAGTATATCAGTAACCATAAATAGCTTAGTGCTGTGAACAACATCAGTCTACCTTAGTTGAATATTCCATTACATTTAATCTATAGGCTATTGCAATTTAATACCATTGTTAGCTGTGTTTATATTGCCATCATGTGTAAAATGTAACTCAAATTAAATAATACTAATAAAAAGACTTTTGCATTCCCAAAGGTATTAGCAGGTAGTCCCAAAAGTATATTTCATTAAAAATGTGTGAACTCTGAACTCTGAAAATTTAAAGTTCTCAAACTATGAGAATTTTATGAAGTGCTGAAGTGGTCTGAAATGACCACCATTCTAACTTTCACTCACCTGAACTTGTGAACATTGTATGAACATTTGAACAAATAAAAATAATTATCCCAGAAAGTCCCAGAAATATGACTTGAATATAAGTTAGTTAGTTATTAACAATTCATTGATAAACTTTTAGAATACTTTGAGCACTGATGCAGTCAGCATATAACCTGACCCTAGCCAGATGAATGTCGTTCCGCTTAGCTCCGCCTAGCTTCACTCACATCCATCTGGGACCTCTTCCATTGAGAGTGATTTCTCCAACCAACTTTATGGTTTAGCCAATCAGGGCCTTGGGCGGGAGTTTCATAGATGTGACATAGCGTAGAAGCGACTGTGAGTCTGTTATTAGCGTCACGGGTTGGCTTCGATGTGAGTGGTTGAAGTAGCACGTCAATAGATGACGGACAAGTGGCTTATTCAATCATATGCAAGCATTTTTTGATTAGGCCCAGCCTTCTGAAGCAACACTTCAATGGATCGGTTCCAGATGGATGAGTGGAGCTAGGCGGAGCGAAATTCATCTGGCTATTGCCAGGTTAGTCAGCATAGGCCTCTTACATTGTTTGCAGGTAGGACTACATTTCATTCCGTTTTTGATGGCAAACACGAAACAGCGCCAAAACAACCACCAGTGGACAAAAAGAGTATTACATGTGTACTGTTAAGACTCGCCATAGAGAATGAATGGGGGAAATTGCGGAGGTTATGGTTTGACGATGTCGTACTCCCGTGCGGGCCGGTTGCTATATACCACGGACATGTTTTGGGGGGCCACCCAAAATGAGGTGGCGGGCCGTATCTGGCCCGCGGGCCGTAGTTTGGGGACCACTGGATTAGTCTGACCGATGTCAACTCTGTGCTGAGAGAGATGAAAGCTCTGATGACAGAGCAGACAGAGGAGCTCCGACTGGCCAAAGCCCAAGTGGATGCCCTGGAGTCCAGACTGACAGCCAGTGAGGGCCAAATATTGACTGCAGGAAAGGAATACAGGTAAATTAAACATCACCTACCTACACACAAATGGACAGATTGCATGTAAGGGCATGGTTTGGGTTCACCCAAGAGCGTGCAGATGCATGTCATGTAACATTAGTAATTAGATTAGATTCAACTTTTTCAAAGTGTTCCCATCATGATTAATACGTCTTTTTTTAAGCTAAACAGTGAAATGGCAAAACACTAATGTTGAATCATATGTACAAGTTTTGAGCAATATATACTGGCATCCAGGCAACAATCACATAAAGGTCTTTTCAAACATTGCCTGGATGCCAGTATATATTGCTCAAAACTTGTACATATGATTTAGCATTAGCGTTTTGCCAGATGTGCAAGATGCACATGCCATAGACACTAATGCACCCCCATACCATTATAGATGTTGGCTTTTGAACTGTGACCTAATGACAAGTTGGACTCCAATTTAATGCAAAATACTTAATACTTAACAAATGTGTACCGAGTTCGGCCGTTCGCTGGAATTTATTATTTAACCAAACGTGAAAGGTAATGTGTTTCTTTTTAATAAATTGCCTGTACACTTACAAAGTTCTCAATGCTTCGGTTTACATGTAGAGACCCTCATTATGCTACCGTGTAAGTGTGGTGCTATTTTGAGCCTTGTTGGTGGTATAGAAATAGCGATTACTTTTTACTGTACGTCTGCCCCGAAGGCTAGTGTTAAACGCTAATTAGCGGTTTGCAATAAAACTGGTCACATTCGACTAGCATGAAAACAAATCCCAGCGAACGGTCGAACTCGGTACACATGTCTTATTAACCCCTAGGTTCATTTTGCGCCAGAATTGTCCTTTAATAAACTGTTACGAATTCAGCCCACTCAGGTGGAAAACTTGCACAAGAGGGATTTTCCCGATGGTCAAAATGTGGGTACTTGTCAGAAAAATATGAGACGGCTGCAAACATAAGATAGGACAGGAAAATAAAAAGGAAAACTGGTGGTTCCTGGGGCACAGGCCACTCCCAACAAAAGTTAAGAGTGGGTCTTCCGTGGGAAACTTAATAAACTATACTCACTGAACCTATAACTAAGAACGTGCAGGAAATGTACAACCGCTCAACTCATAAACTAAAAATACCAAAACGATTAACAAAGTGCTTTACATCATAATTCAACAGAGTTTAACCAAGAAAAATAGTAAACTAAGAATGCCAGCCAGCGTCTGTCAGGAGGGAGGACGGGAGAGAGAGAGCCATCTTGGAAATGGGCCGGCTTTTATACTAGTGGGCCGGCCCTCAGTCAGTCAGTCACTCTGTGTCAAAATTGGAATAACACGGCCAGTCTCCACCTACACAACAGATAGGGACAGAGCAGGCCGCGAGGAGCACAGGAAAATACATTCAACTTCAACCACATAACAACGACCAGATTGAAAACTCTGATAAATGCAGTTATAATGCGGTGGTCATATAGGTTTAGTCAGATTTTTTTTTTTTTTTTTTTGCATGTCCAAATTTCCGTCAAGGATTCCCGGGACACTGAAAGACCGGGGTAGACGAAACTTGGTGGGCATGTAACCCCACATGGATAGCATGGAACCATCATTTTTCGTTTTGGTCTGTAGCCCCCCCGCTGGACTGCACCCCCCGAAATGAGGGTAGGGCAGACACAGTTTTCTGTGAATATCTCGAAAACCGTAGGGTTTAGGAGGACCATTTTTTTTGTATGTTGATCTCAAAGGGCCATGTCAACCCATTCCATAACCACTCATTTCATGTATAGCGCCACCTAGTTAAACACAAAAAGTAAAATGAGGTGTTGTAATCGCAGGTATCTGTGACCTAACATAGTCAAAACTGCACGAAATTGGAAGTGTAGGATCATTATGACACCCTCTGAATGCACGCCAAGTTTAGGTGGAATTCCGTTCATGGGGGGCCACACAATAAATTCATTTATGTTACTATACACCAACTGGCCTGTAGGTGGCCGGAGACAGTTTTCTGTGAATATCTCGAGAACCGTAGGGCCTAGGAGGTCCACCTTTTTTTTGTATGTTGGTCTTAAGGGGGCATGTCAACCCATCCCATTACCACTTATTTCATGTATAGCGCCACCTAGTTAAAAATTAAAAAGCAAAAAATTTGGTGTTTTCATCACAATATCTCTGGCTGACATGGTCAAAACTGCACGAAATTGAAAGTGTAGGATCATTGACACCCTCCAAATGCATGCCAAGTTTTGTGAACTTTCGTTCATGGGGGGCCTTAAAATAAAATAATTTATGTGTACATTTAGTGACCGTACACCAACAAGGATTCCCGACACTGAAAGACCGGGTACCGAAAACTTGGTGGGCATGTAACCCCACATGGATAGCATGGAACCATCGTTTTTCGTTTTGATCTGTAGCCCCCCCCCCCGCTGTACTGGACCCCCCGAAAGGAGGGTAGGGCAGACACCGTTTTCTGTGAATATCTTGAGAACCGTAGGGCCTAGGATGACCAATTTTTTCCGTATGTTTGGCTACAGGGGTCATGTTAACCCATTCCATGTGCACACATGTGCATAAACAGATACACACGCACACACATACATTCACAGTAATCATACGTATGAAACAAACTAACACAGTAGATATATGTACGCATGCATGCACATGCACAAACACACATACGCAGGCAAACACACAAGCACGCACATACACACACACACACACACCCACACACATAAACACAAATTTGTACACGCACACATGCACACAATTCAAGAATTTCTCAGAATTATGAACAGGCAAGATGGGGGTGGGGTTGTATAAAATTAATTTTACATGTGAAATCTATGAACTAATCATGTTTTGGTACTGTTTAGCAGATACCAGTGAGAATTGAGTGTGGATAATGCAATTTAGTGAGACAGTTAGAATCATATAGGCCTTTCAGCGTGATTTATTTTTGTGGAAAAAATGTGCTGGACTGGGCGGCGGTCATATTTTGTACCGCTCTGCGGTACATCTAGTTTCTATATGTGTGTGTGTGTGTGTACATTTTTAAATGTATCATTCTGATTTTGGTGCCTAGGAAGAAACATGGGTTTTACAGTCTCCCTGGAGACAGACACAAACAGATACACAGGACCCTTCACTGTTGGGAAAACCCTAGTCTACAAACACATCATCACCAACATGGGCAATGTGTACAACCCCAACACAGGTGAATGTCATTTCAAAATATCAGACTATCTATGTCATGTCAAAGTCAAAGTCAAAGTCAGCTTTATTGTCAATTTCTTCACATGTTCCAGACATACAAAGAGATCGAAATTACGTTTCTCACTATCCCACGGTGAAGACAAGACATATTTTACCAATTTAAGTCCACAGACAAACATAACATTCAAGTAAACAAAAAAGTAAGTAAATAAGTAAATAAGAGGGCACATATAATAATGAAAAAATAAGAGCAGCAAAATTTGGTTGAAATTGTGCATAGACAGTCAATAAAATACTAGTGCAAAGTCAGGCCAATAAAAGGCTTGGGTAGTTCTGTTTGACCTAAGTAAGAAAGAAAGTGGCATAGTGGTGCAAGTTATGTAAGAGCAGCAGAAGTGTTGTGTTTTCAGGACAACAACAACAAGTTGTAAAGTGTACAAGTGTGCAAGTGTGCAAGTGGAGTAGTGCAGGCGGCCATTGTGGGTCCAATGTCCAGGATGTTATGTAGCTGAGGGTGGAGGGGGGAGAGGGGAGAGAGTTCAGCATCCTTACAGCTTGGTGTATGAAGCTGTTGGTGAGTCTGGTAGTGCTTGGGAGGCGCAGGCTTCTGTACCTCTTCCCAGAGGGCAGTAGATCAAACAGATTGTGGCGGGGTGACTTGCATCACTCACAATTTTGGTCGCCTCTGCGAGTGAGGTGGGTGGTGTAAATGTCCTTCAGGGAGGGGAGTGAAGCACCAATAATCCTTCCAGCTGTGTTCACTATGCGCTGCAGGGGCTTTCCTGTTGTATTCAGTGCAGCTTCCGCCCCACACAGCGATACAGCTGGAGAGGATGCTCTCAATGGTGCCTCGGTAGAATGTGGTCATGATGGCTGGTGGAGCACTTGCTCGCCTGAGTTTCCGCAGGAAGTACAGGCGGCGCTGAGCCTCTCTTAAGCCAGTGATGCAGTGTTGGTGGTCCAGGAGAGGTCTTCACTGATGTGCACCCCCAGGAATTTGGTGCTGCTCGCTCTCTCCACCACAGCACCGTCGATGGTCAGTGGCAGGTGTTGGGTGTGACCTCTCCGAAAGTCAACAACAATCTCTTTGGTCTTGCTGGCGTTCAGCAGGAGGTTGTTGTCCCTGCACCACGTGGTCAGATGGTCGACCTCCAACCTGTATTGAGTCTCGTCGCCCTTGGTGATGAGACCCACCAGAGTTGTGTCGTCAGCAAATTTCACTATGTGATTGTTGCTGTAGGTTGCAGTGCAGTCATGCGTCAGCAGGGTGAAGAGCAGCGGACTGAGCACGCAGCCTTGGGGGCCCCCTGTGCTCAGTGTGATGCTGCTTGAGGTATTGTTGCCAACACGTACTACTTGGGGCCTCTGACAGAGGAAGTCCAGTAGCCAGTTGCAGAGGTAGGTACTGAGTCCCAGTTTGTCAAGTTTGCAGATGAGTTGTTGTGGTATTATGGTGTTGAAGGCAGAACTGAAGTCTATAAACAGCAATCTCACATATGAGTCTCTTTTTCCAGGTGGGTGAGGGCTGGGTGGAGGGCAGAGCAGATTGCATCCTCTGTAGACCGCTTGGCTCGGTATGCAAACTGGAAGGGGTCCAGGGTGGGGGAGAATGGCTTTGATATGTGACATGACAAGCCGCTCAAAAGCACTTCATGATGATGGGTGTCAGTGCCACAGGGCGGTAGTCATTGAAGCAGGATGGAGCAGTTTTCTTCGGCACAGGTATGATGGTGGCAGCTTTGAAACATGATGGGACGATGGCTTGCTTCAGGGAAGTGTTAAAGATGTCTGTGAAGACATCCTTAAGCTCCCAGCGCAGTCCTTCAGCGCCGACCTGGGATGTTGTCTGGACCTGTTGCCTTCACGGGTGTTGATAGCAGCAAGTGTCCTCTTCACGCTGTCGGCAGAGAGGCACAGGGGCTGCTCATGTAGAGGGGGATGGGTCTTCTGTGGGCAGGTGCTGTTTTGTGCTTCAAAGCGAGCAAAGAAGCGGTTCAGGTTGTTGAGCAGAGGGATGTTGCTCTCACAGCTCTGTGGCCTTGGCTTGTAGTCCGTGAGGGCCTGAATGCCCTGCCATAGGCTTTGTGCGTTCCTGCTGTCTTTGAAGTGGGTGGTTATCTTGTGAGTGTATTCCTTTTTGCTTCCTTGATGCCCGCGGGACAGGTTGGCTCTCGCTGTTTTCATGCCAGCTTCATCCCCAGCTCTGTAGGCTTTGTCTCTGGCCCTCAGCAGCCTGAGGACATCCCCCTGTCAGCCATGGCTTCCAGTTAGCCCGAGTGATGATGTCTTTTGTGTGGGTCACATCATCGATGCACTTGGTGATGTAAGAGGTTACAGTGTCTGTATACTCCTCTATGTCTGTCCGGTTGTTGTAAGTGGCTGCCTGCTTAAACATTTCCCAGTCTGTTGTGTCAAAGCAGTCTTGAAGAGCATCGGAGGCTCCCTCAGGCCACACTTTTACCTGCTTACGAACCGGTTTGTTAAGCTTTTACCCTTTGTCTGTATCGCGGGCATTAGCATAACAGTGATATGGTCTGAAAGTCCAATGTGGGGGAGGGGGGTGGCTTTGTATGCTCCTTTGTGTGTAGTGTAGACCAGGTCCAGGATGTTATCTCCTCTTGTTGGAAAATCAACATGCTGGTGTAGCTTTGGAAGTACAGTTTTGAGATCAGCATGGTTAAAATCTCCAGTGAAGATGGTGAAACCGTCTGGGTGTGCCGTCTGTTGTTCACTGACAGCCTGGTACAGTTCACTAAGAGCAGCGTTCTTATCGCTGTTGTTGTTGGTAGGCGGGATGTATACTGCGACTAGCAGAATCGCAGTAATTTCCTTGGCAGGTAAAAAGGACGGCACTTTATGATCATAAACTCTGCCAGTGGTGAGCAGTGTTTGCATACTACTACAGTGTCCCGCACCATTCGTCACGGATGTAAACACAGATTCCTCCTCCTCGTGATTTACCTCCCTTTACAATGGCCCTGTCTGCTCGATAGCATTCTAGCTGCTCCAGTTGTACAGCAGAGTCGGAATGTTGTCATTTAACCAAGTCTCAGTGAAGACGAGCACACAGCAGTTACTTACTGTCCGGTTCGTTGATCTCAGCAGTCGTATGTGATCCATTTTGTTGTCCAGTGATCGTACATTTGCCAGGAGAATGGATGGTATGGCTGGGCGAGTTGGGCTGGCAGCTAGCCTGGCCCGGACGCCTCGGCTTGCCCCTCTTCTGCTTCCTCTTTTTACACTTCCGGCGCTTTCTTTCCGGGGGAGGAGTAGCAGGCGAGTCCGGTGTTGTTGCAGGCCGGAGTAGTCCGAGTTCCTTTAGCGTCTCTGTTGCAAAGTCCAGAACCACCGTACGGTTGGGACAGAGAGAGGTCGCGGCGTGTGTACGCGCCGCCATCTTGGATTGAGTGTGTCTTCAGTAGTATGTGTGTGTGACCTGTAGTTCCTCTCTCACTCAGGGTTCTTCACAGCACCGGTGAAGGGAGTTTATGACTTCAATTTTTACGTCTATGGAGGTGGCGGCCCTATTGGAATTGGAGCTTATCTCCGTAGGAACAGGGAGAAGCTTGTGATGGCGTTCACCGGTGGAGATGATCATTCCATAAACGCCTCTAACGGTGTGAGTGTGCTTCTTGAGGTGGGAGATGTGGTGGATATTTACCTGCCTGCCAATCATAGGATAATAGACAATGGAAACCATCACAGCACCTTCAGAGGTCACCTGCTGTTCCAGGTCTAACACACACTACAGGCTGACCATTTAGAAAGTGTGTTACCTGTTGAACCAAAAGAGAGAGAAATACACACTCAATTAATCAATCAGAAGTTGAAAGTTAGGTTATTCGGTAACACTTTACTTGACAGTATCGACATAAGAGTGACATGACACTGTCGTGAACACATGACACTGTCATGACACATGAAACCTACTGTAATCCTAACCTCTAACTCTAATCCTAACCCCAACCCTAAACCTAACCCTAATCCTAACCTTAACTTACTATGACAAAAAACGAATGTCACTTAATAACAGAAGCGTTATGTCATAAACGTTTATGACTTGTTTATGACACGTTCATGACCGTGTCATGTCACTCTTATGTCGACACTGTCGAGTAAAGTGTAACCGGTTATTCACATTTGCTTGCTACTGTAGCTGTGGTGAGTCCTTTGCCTTGACTGTGCACATTTCAGAAGACGGGTCTGTACTGTAGGTGTGTTGTGTGCATCATACACTGTTTCAGAGTCTGTTTATTATATAGAATAACATGTTCCATGCATTGTGAGCCGTCAGTGGCTCAGGAGGTAGAGGGGTCGTCCAGCAGCTGGAAGGTTGCCGGTCCGTGCCCAAATCCTCCTGACACTTTTGGAGTGTCCTTGAGCAGGAACAACCCCAATGCTTCCGATGAGCAGGTGGGCGCCTTGCATAGAAATGCAGTCCATTGTACAGGCTCATTTTCACATCTAAAATAAAATGTTGGATCTGCTGTGTATAGCATGTGTCTATGATTGGAGAGAGAAAGACATCATTCTGAATTTTACAGTAGACAGAAACACACACACACACACATGTGCATACACATTATTAAGCATGCCTGTGTCATGACTGTCGGCCAAACTCAGTCAGAGAAAAACAGTCCATGATTACTGAGTCAGTCATTCCAAGATAGAAACAGCAGAGTCTAGCTCAAACTCCTTCTACCAACACACAGGTGAAGCTAAGCCCACAGTACCGACACACAGGTGAATCAAACCCCACAGTATACACACAGGTGAATCAAACCCCACAGTATTGACACACAGGTGAATCAAAGCCCACAGTACCGACACAGAGGTAGCATAGGTGTATAAAACCCTATAGAATAACACAGATGTTTATAACATCCTACAGCTATGACAGATAGATAGAAAGCTCTGTGTCTCTGTCTATCATACACCTGTGTCAGTGCTGAAGCTGTCTGTCACACCTGTGTCAGTGCTGTAGCTATCTGTGTCATACACCTGTGTCAGTGCTGTAGGTGTCTATCATACACCTGTGTCAGTGTATGATAGACACAGGAGGAAAAGAGCAGCAGGAGAGGTCGATGTCTGCTCAAAAATGTCAGAATTCGTTATTTCTCCAAAAAGATTTCAATGGGATCAAATGGTAATAATAATAATACAAAAATACTTTTACCTATAACAAACAGATTCTAAAAATAATACAGTCAATTCACAATCAATGCACAGAGCACTTACTCTGCCTCAAAAGCAGAACTGAGCTAGCCCATTAAATAGCCTAAGCCATTACTACAAATTTGCCCGCATTGGGATGATGGGCCACCATAAAAAGCCTGGGGAACACTGGAAATATATTTCAATATTTTACTTAATAAGTCAACTTGGGTTTTCTGCTCGCTGCCATCATGCCAGGAGTGAGTGTCCAAAACCTTTCTTTTTAGTAAACTATGTGTACACTAACAATGTTCTCAATGCTCAAGTTCATGTGTAGAGACACTGATGATACTTCGATCAAAGTTTCATGTTGTGTCGAGCCTTCTTAGTGTTTTAAAAAAATAGTGATTTTGACGCATTGAAATAGTAGGCTAGTGCCCCTACGACTCCCATTCACGAAAGTTTGACTCGGGTATTCACAAAAACACCCTAGGATGCATTTTGGCGAGAGATACGCTTGAATAAGCAATATTAAACATATTGTAACAAACTGCAAAGTTGTCTCAGAATGGTTTTATTGGTTACGCACCAAAACACACGAACACATATATGACAAGGTAAACGCAATTACTCTCACTAAAACTAAAACATCAACATTACACACACACATATACACTGCACAGCACCATGGGAGTTCAGTCATGAACCAGCTAGGCTCAGTTCACTACACAGCCCCCCGAGACTTAGTCTATGTCCCTTTGACTCAAGTCTTACCCTCGTCAGTCCATGAGCCTGGCTGGGGCGGCAGCTGGCGTTGTGGGCGCCCAGCTGTCAGCGGCCCGGTGACTTCGGGGCGGCTGCCGCGGTGACGGTGTTAGAGCCACAGCTCCATTGTCACCAAGGTCCACAGAATCAGTGTCCAAGTCTCCATGACCCTCAGCTGAGGCCAGGGGTCGATACGGGGCCAGTCGATCACGGTGGAGAGCCACCACTCTCCGACGCTTAATCAGTCTCACACGATAGACCACCAGCGACTGCGCGTCCATGGCCCCGGCTGCCGCTCTGCAGTGCTGCGTTGTTGCGTTGGGCTGCGGTGCGTTGTCTCCGGTCTCTCGATCACTGTAGCTGGTAGCGGAAGGCGGCGAGACAAACTCGGGGTGCTGCTGGCGAGCGTTGAGTCTCTCGCTGGCGTGCTGCTGGCGAGCGTTGACCCTCTCATTGGCGCGACGCTGGCAAGCTTTGAAAACAGCGACTCTCTCTCTCTCTGCCAGCGGTGATGCAGCCTGTAGCCGACGAGCGGGCTCCGGTTGAGCCGCGGCCAGGCTCCTCTCCTCCCTCCGGTGGCAGTGCTGGCACTGGTCTGCTGCACACGGACGCCTGGATAGGGCGTCCGCGTTGCCGTGAAGGTGACCCGCCCGGTGTCGAATCTCCATGTCGTAGTCCTGAAGCGCGTCCAGCCAGCGAGCCAGCTGGCCCTCTGGTTCTTTGAAGTTCAGCAGCCAGGTGAGCGATGCATGGTCCGTTCTCAGCAGGAACCGTTTGCCGTAGAGGTAGGTTCGAAAATGGCGCACTGCCACCACCACAGCCAACAGTTCTCTGTGGGTCACGCAGTAATTCTTCTCCGCTCGGTCAGTGGCTGGCTGAAGTATCGACCACCTGCTCGCCCTGCTCGCCTGCTTGAGAGGGGCGGCGCCCGGCGCTTACGTCGCTGGTCTCCGGTGTCCAGGATGAGCGGCAGTCGAGGGTCAGGGGAAGCGAGCACTGGGGCTCCACATAGCCCCTCACGCAGCCGCCCGGAATGCCGTCGTCGCACTCGTCGTCTCGAAGAGCTGGCCTTTGTCGTCAATGTCGATGCAGCAGGCTGGCGATTGTAGCAAAGTCGAATGAAGCGCCCGGTAATATGGCGCCAGGCCCAGGAAACTCCGCCAGCTCAGCACCCGTCGGCGTGGAACAGGCCAGCGTCTCTCACCCCACCCACCTTAGCTGGAGTCGGGTGGCCCTCCGGCAGCCCCGACATGGCCCAGGAACCGGTTTGCCTCGGAACATGTGGCACTTTTCGGTGCAGTTTGAGCCCGCACCTCATATGGCGTCGAACACCTTTTCCAGATGTCCTATATGGCACCAGTGAAGTCCGTTGCATGACACAGGATGTCGTCCAGGTAAACCACGCAGCATGTTAGGTGGAATGCCGCGCCAGGACCGCGCTCCATCAGCCGCTCGAAGTTTGCTGGCCCGTTGCATAGGCGAGCGGAAGTACCTGGAACTGCCACAGCCCTTGCCCAATGGTGAGCGCTGTCTTCGGCCCGAGCTTCGGGGCTAGCTCAATCTGTCGGTAGCCCGCGGCGCAAGTCCAGCGAGCTAAACCAGCAGGAGCCGGCAATGCTGTCCAGCGCGCCGTCAATGCGGGGCGGGTAGGGAGTCTTTCGGGTTACCTGGTTGAAGCGCCTGTAGTCAACACAGAACCGCCAGGAGCCGTCCTTCTTCGGGCCAGAGCCACAGCGGCGCAGCCCAGGGACTACTGGTTGGCTCGATCACTCCTGCGCGGCCATTTCCTTGACCTTTTCTTCAGCTGCTTGTCGTTTGTGACGGTAGCGATGAGGCCTGAAGTCGGATGGGCGAATGTCGATGTCGTGTTGGACCAGGCTGGTTCGGGTGCAGTCCTCATCTCTTGCGGCCGAAGATGTGGGGTGCACGCTGCTAGTAGTCTCCACACCTGGCTACCCTGTGCTTCACTCAGCCCCTCACAGCTACGAGTGCAGAGTTCATTTCTGGCTTGCCTTGTCTCTACAGAGGGCAGCTCTCTGGCGGGAGAGTGGTGTTTGCTCAACCAGCTCTCTTGGCTCCTCCCTGGTGGGCGTGAGCTGAGAAGTGGCCGGGCTCAACAAGCGGACCTGGATGAGACCTGTTGTTTTTGGGCTTGAGTTTTGCGGGGCTTGTGGGGAGGCGGAGTCTGGGATGGCGAGTACTCTTTGCGAGTTAAACTTCCTGCGGACTTGTGTGGAAGCGAGTTGGAGAGTTTTTTCATCGCGCCAGCTCTCCGCACTTCATGCTCTGTTTTTCCCGCCCGTGTGCAACACTCGCTGCTCGTCCCCAAGTGTAGTGTGAACCTGGAAATGTCCACCACAGCCCCCCATTTCTCTAGCACATCCAGGCCGAGAATGCAATCATCCTGAATTCTAGCCACCCAAAGCCCGGCTTGCCGTCTCACCGTTGATACACCGCACACCACTTTTGTCCATACAGTTCCGGCTCGCTCTCCGGTAACTGTTGTGATCGCAGCGTTTTGTCTTTTCCCAGCCTCTGGGTCTGGCTACCAGCGTGCCGGGTAAAAGACTGGGGTGCACAAGCGAGATAGTGGAGATAGTATCGATCAAGGCGCGACACCGAGTCCCGTCTAGTGTGCAGTCCACATACAGTCTTCTGGTTTGACCGAGCCGGCCCAGCCGTATGCAATCCATAGCCCCTCCCGTCGTGCCACCTTCTTCTAGTAACTGGGGCGCGTGGCGTGAGAAGGTGCGAGGAGGCAGTACCCGCGATGTGTCCCGCTTTCGCCACACCGGTGGCATCCGTCTCCGCTGGCGGCCTCTTCCACTTTCGCGTGGGCGTTGTTGTGGTGGCTGTGCCGTGGTCTGCCGCGTCACCTCCAGTTCTTCCCTGTCTTCCTCCATCGATGTCTGGCGTACGCAATGCCTCGACTCTGTTGTGCGGAAGATGTTTTCCACTCATTCGGCTTCCGCGAGGGTGCTCAGGCGAAGGTGTTCTTTTAGCCGCTCTGGGTGGATGCCTCGCACGAACGCTTCCAGTGCCATCTCTTCATGTAGACTATGGCTGTACGTTGGGTAGCCCCGCTGGGCATACAGCTGCAGGTCAGCCGCGAACTTGCCCAGTCTCTCGTCCTTGTGTCGCCGTCTGGAAGCGCGTTGTTCTCTGGCATCGCTGATGAAGATTCTCTGGCCGAATCGTCGTTGCAGAGCTGCTTCGATTGCGGTCCAGCTTACTTGCTCCGCCGATGGCAGGTCTTCTAATACTTGTAGCGCTTCCCCCTCCAGAGCCAACGCCACCTGTATGCCCGTTCTCTCCGGACCTGTACCAGGTATGTCGCCAGCGGCCTTTCGCCATTGTAGTGGGGCAACTTTACGCTGGGGCGCCCTTCTACCGCCACCGTCGCACCGGGGACCGGCCGGTTTCCATCGCTCCCGTGTGGAGCGGGTTCAAGTGGCGGGATGCTGCCATCAGCCCGGTTCGTTTCCTCCTGTGGCCAGGGCCGGGTCTCTTCGTCACGGTCATGCTGCAGGCTGGCTCCGTCTGCTGGGCCCAGCAGGTGGCCATGGGCGAGCGCACTGTCGAAGAGCCGTCTTGGCAGGAAACTCATCATCGCCGGGGTATCAGTTGCAGCTTTCTCCTCCCGTCCAGTAGGGGTCGTCATCCCACTTCTGACACCAATGTAACAAACTGCAAAGTTGTCTCAGAATGGTTTTATTGGTTACACACCAAAACACATGAACGTCATTACACAGGCAACACAAGGGAGGTCAATTAAACAAGCACAATACACAAACAGGGTAGTCACATACAATACACGGGGTAAACACATGAGGTACAACATAACGAAAGACTATACCAGCTAACACATACATGACAAGGTAAACGCAATTACTCTCACTAAAACTAACACCAGCATTACACACATACACTGCACAGCACCATGGGAGTTCAGTCATGAACCAGCTAGGCTCAGTTCATTACAATATTCATAACATTTTGTGTACTATATTATTGCCATTGCTTGTGTGTGATGCCAATGAAACTCTTTCGGACCGTATCGTAAACAGAAAACACGGAAAGTAAATGGGAACGGTTAGTAGGCTGCTGCAGCTAAGGACTTTGGTTAAACTATATTGTTGCAAACTACACTGAAATAACACGTTCAGCAACTTTGTGGTCTATTAGTCCTAGCATATCTATGTTAGGTAAGGTTGTCAACTGTCTCTGGGTCTAGAAACTAGAGATCAAGTAAACTGGTGACAGATCATGAACAAAGTTATTTCTCTATATTTATTTTGTTGGAAAATACAATGTCAATGTCAGACTGTTAGGAAGATATGACTTGTAGAAAATGGGCTCGTAACTTAGGGAGCGTACCTATGTTCCCCGGGTCCTATGTTCAGCGCTTTGTACGAGACCGGGGAACATAGGACCCTTTTTTAAAACCCTAACTATAACCCTAACCCCGAGCGGGGAACATAGGACCCTTTTTTAAAACCCTAACCCTAACCCCGAGCGGGGAACATAGGACCTGGGGAACATAGGACCTGGGGAACATAGGGATGACCCCGTAACGTACATTGCTGAGACTGAGACAAGACTGAGCTGTATTTCGCATATTATGTCCCTTGCTGGCCACCGGTATTTTAACATGGCGCACGTACACGCCGAGTTGACACAGCGCTATGTAAATGTAATTGAGGATTTCTAAGCCAATAGGTATGCCTCGAGTTGTTGGTGGTGGTAATTAAACATGAATTGGGGCACATTTATGGATGGGAAATGTTGATTTTGTTAACAAACAACTGAAAACATTACACAGGGGACCTTTAACAATTGTGAAAAACTGTGTTCCGGAAAAGACAGGCATTTCAGTACTGTAAATGAGAAGTACATTGCAGTCTACATACTACAATGCACTCTGAATGCTTCACTGATAGTTTCTGTCCATTGGTGATATGAACCTCCACTGTTCAGCTACCTGTTTACACTCTATTGGTTGTGTCATGTTATTTGAAACAACTGTGATCAATTTTAAATCGTGTTACAGTAAACATATGGCATTTGTGCTTTCTTTGTGTTTACAGTACCTTTTGCCACTTGTAGTTACCATTATGCATCACAATGCAAAATGTGTTTTATTGCATGAGAATGTGTTTAGAGTTTTGCAAAAAGAGTCTAGGAGATCTGCAATTGTGTTTTATATCTGATAACTGTTTAAGGTTTTGCCAAATGGGTGATCGATTCAAGAAATGTGTTCGGACAACTAAGAATTTGGCTCCGAGAATGGAGTTTAGTGTTTTAGCAATTGTGAAAAACTTTAATGTATGGTTTTGAAGATTTGGTATGGGGTTATGGTATTATATGGTTTTAAGGATTTGGTGGGGTTATGGTATTATATGGTTTTAAGGATTTGGTGGGGTTATGATATTATATGGTTTTGAGGATTTGGTGGGGTTATGGTATTATATGGTTTTGAGGGTTATGATATTATATGGGGTAATGGGGTTAGAGTGACATGTTTACTGTAGAAATTGTATGTTTACTGTAGAAATTGTAAGTTTACTGTAGAAATGGTATGATATGCAAAGATTTTGTGTGTAAGCAGTTGAAGAAACAGTGCACTTCAAAATGGGTACATCCTCAATGTACAGGTCTGGTCTTATGTGTCATGTTTGGTCATTATATTTGTGTACTCTGAATGATCTTCTAGAAAGAAAACCAAGCATACTGTACACGACATCCTAAGAAAACCTGTTTTGTCAAATGTGTGTTGCATTGACTACATTAGTGTGTAACTGATTCAAACATTATCAGATCATATGATGGATGTGTTTGTGATATGATAATCAAATAGAGTTTTGATAAATAATGTATAGTTTTGACAGAAATGTTTCATTTTGCAAACGCGCAAAGGGATTCTTCTAATTGTGTGTAGTGTTGTGTTAATTGTGTGTAGTGTTTTGAAAAAACGGGCCCTGTTTTCAAAACTGAAAATACTGTAATATCCTACATTTCACAATCCCGTCACAGGATAAGAGTCAGCTCTCTATGAGCTTAAATACGGCTCGTCTGGTCTGTAGCGTTTACACCGCACAGCCTCCTCGCAGAGAGCAGAACTCACCCCAGACAACAGCCCACAGCCAGAGTAGAGACAGATCTGTGTGTTGAGCAAGAGGATGACTCCTGGAACTGTGCCGCTGTTGCTGTGGTCGGCTCTGGTGGTGGCTGCAGCAGAAAGTGGAGCCGAGAGGGGGATGAGGGCTCTAATGGAGGAGCAGATGAGGATGGAGGAGCAGATGGAGGAGCAGATGAAGGCTCTGATGGAGGAGCAGATGAGGGCTCTGATGGAGGAGCAGAGGGAGATGAGGGCTCTGATGGAGGAGCAGATGAGGGCTCTGATGGAGGAGCAGAGGGAGATGAGGGCTCTGATGGAGGAGCAGAGGGTGGAGCTCAGACACACTAAGGCACAATTGGACACCATGGAGACCAGACTGAGAGCCAGTGAGAAACTAGTGCAACAACTAAGGAGTGACATTGCGGGTGAGAGATCTGATCCTGTCACTGGTGTCATTTCTGTGTGTTGCATGCCATTGTGTTTGCCATTTCCTTTTGCCATTTGCTTGTGGTTCACATATAGATGTGTTTCTCTTTTTCTGTGTATGTGTGTGTCATGTATGTTTGTTTGTGCGCACATGTGGGTTTGTGTGTGTATGTGTGTGAGAGTGTGTGTGTGTGTTTGTACGCATGTGTGTGTGTGTAACCTCAGTTTCTACAGGGAATCTGAACCTCACGGGGAGCCAGATGGAGGAGCTGAGGAGGAAGAGAGAGGAGAGGAGGGTGGCCTTCTCTGCCTCACTGATAACATCAGGTCATGTGTCTGTTGGTCCAGCCAATACCAATCTGACACTGATCTACAGAAATGTCATTACTAACATTGGAGATGCCTACAACAATAAGACAGGTATTACTGTAAACGAACAGCCCAAGACTCATACTGCAGTGATCATATCATATCCATATCCAGAGGTGTAAAAGTCCAGCTTCAGAAAGTACAAGTCCTGCCACATGTTTGCTCCAACCATTCCCTAAACCAGCTGATTCTAATTGGCACAACTCCTCAGCCAAGTAGATCAGCTAATTAATGAAATCACCTGTGTTAAGTGCAGAGGTAGAACCAATACATGGTGAGTGTATCATGGTGTCATCATGGTAACTTTTACTTTCTGAAGCCAGACTTTTACACCTCTGTCCATATGCTGTCTTGTCAAATCTACTGTCATACAGACATTAGTCTCTTCATGTGAAATCTGCTGTCATACAGACATTAGTCTCTTCATGTCAATACTGTCATACAGATATTACTCTCTTCGTGTCAAATTTACTGTCATACAGACATTAGTCTCTTCGTGTCAAATTTACTGTCATACAGACATTATTAGTCTGTCATACGTACAGACATTAGCCTCTTCGTGTCAAATCTACTGTCATACAGACATTAGTCTCTTTGTGTCAATACTGTCATACAGACATTAGTCTCTTCGTGTCAAATTTACTGTCATACAGACATTAGTCTCTCATACGTACAGACATTAGTCTCTTCGTGTCAAATCTACTGTCATACAGACATTAGTCTCTTTGTGTCAATACTGTCATACAGACATTAGTCTCTTCATGTCAATACTGTCATTCAGACATTAGTTTCTTCATGTCAATACTGTCATACAGACATTAGTCTCTTCGTGTCAAATTTACTGTCATACAGACATTAGTCTCTTTGTGACAATACTGTCATACAGACATTAGTTTCTTCATGTCAATACTGTCATACAGACATTAGTCTCTTCATGTCAAATGTACTGTCATACAGACATTAGTCTGTCATACATACAGACATTAGTCTCTTCATGTCAATACTGTTAAACAGACATTAGTCTCTTCGTGTTGTCTGGACTACAGGTATTTTCACAGCTCCAGTCAGAGGGGTCTACTACTTTACCATGTTTATCTATGGTTCCGGTCATAATTGGGTATCTGTAGGAGCCTCTCTTAGTAAGAATAAAGAGCATGTGGTCATTGCCTACTGTCACCTGCCCCATGGCAAAGCCAGTGCCTCCAATGGAGCTTCCTTGCTGCTGGAGGTGGGAGACCAGGTCTTCGTGATCCTATATACTGACTCATGGGTCCGCGACAGCTATAACCACCACACCAGCTTCTCCGGTCACCTGCTCTTCCCCATGTGAAGCGCTGACGAGAATTAGATAATCTATTCCATAACATTCACAGGAGAGGATTAGTTTTGACTCTATACTAAGATGTTGCACACACTCTGTCACATTTGTAGTGGAAATATTAAAAATGTGTCATCAAGAAGGTGTCATCAATCTGAGATGCTCTTTTTTGTCTGTCTGTGAAATGAAAATGGTTGTGTTGTGTGTGTGTGTGTATGTGTGTACAGTATGTGTGTGTGTGTTTGAGATGCTGATAGAACCACACAACCATCCATCAGGAGGTTCAGCTCCTAAGAAAATTAATTTAAAAAAAGTGTCATGTTTAGTGTGAGTCCATGTAGGGCTGTGTTTGTATTAGTGATGTTGCCAGAAGCAACTGGTGATGTAGGGCTGCAGTTTGTATTAGTGATGTTGCCAGGAGCAACTGGTGATGTAGGCCTGCTGTTTCTTAACTAGTGGGTCACAGAAACGCTCTGGGAGGGTCGCGGAGCTTGTGGTTAAAAAACCTTTTTATTTGTATGTCAGTCATTGCCATGGACAATGTTTATGTGACATGTCATGTTCAGTGTTGGTCAAGTTACTTGGAAAAAGTAATTAGTTACTGATTACTGATTACTTATCCAAGAAAGTAATCTAGTTACTTTACTGATTACTTATTTTCAAAAGTAATTAGTTACTTTACTAATTACTTTACTTAGTTACTTTACAAAAACACACTAGCTATACACAACCTGAATACGCTTTTTTAAAACTTGGTTTTATTAGTTTCAATCTTAACTTTTTGGTGTGTATACTCCTTCATTCGAATAGATGTAAATAAAATACAGCAAAAAAAAATATTAAAACCAAAGTCTCTATTAACATTTACATCTTTTAACAGTTGCAGTGCAGAGAGGAGTAATGCATTTACCAAAACAGAAAATGCTGTTGCATGCCACATTTAGACTGTTCTAATGTCAAGAAGAGTATGTGTTTGAACTGTGTGTGTGCAGTGCCGCTGCTGGCTATTTTGGTGCCCAAAGCAGAACTGTTTGTTTAAAATATTTCTTAAGAAATACTACTAATTTGATGCAGTTTAACTCATTTATAAATGGTGCGCTGTCACTTTAAGAGCATCTACACAACTCTCATAATGATCAGCTCCATTCAAATATAAGCCTATGGCTAGTCCACAAACTCCACATTTGGCACTATATTAGCAATAGTCATGATACTAAGTTGGTATAAACAGCTAGCTAGACATTTTCTGTTTGCAATTAAAAATGATAGCTTATATGAGCCTGGTAGCACCTATCTGAGTGGAATGTGTTTCAATCGGCATAGGCTATTGTGCTTCATGTAAATGCTTAGTTTAAGGCAGTGGTTCTCAAACTTTTTCTTTCATTCCCCACTTTGATCAAGGGGGCCTTTTCGAGCCCCACCTGTCCCTCATCGCTCTAAGAAAGTGGTAGGTCAAGCTTAAAATTGTCAAATGTATTGAAATAATGACAAGTTCTAAATATATCCTCTTCAGCAGAGCTAAAATCAGCTGGTGCTGCAGATATAATAATAAATAAATACATAATGTGCCATTGTAAATTAAACACACATATTTCTGTTTTCCAGCAACATATTAGGAAGCATAGGCCAATATTTTACAGCATTGTACAATATATTCAATGAAATACCAACATGCTGCATTAAATGGATCCATAATCCAGTCATACTGAGCACTGCTGGTTGGGAAATATTTTTTAAATAAACTTTGCAGGGATGTGATGTAGGCCTACTGTTTAATACATGGGATCACAAGAGTGGCTCCCGAAGCAGACGTTTCAGCGATTTCACTCAAATTCTCAAAGGCATACTGTTGCGATCGAGGCGCCTGTCCCATACCTCAAGTTTTTTGGTGAATACAGTAATCTTATCTGCTAGGTGAGGTAGGTGCTTGTCTTTGCCTTGTAACTGGAGATTTAACTCATTGAGCTTTCCAAATATATCGCTAAGATAGGCCAGCTTCAAGAAATGTTCATTTGTGAACGTGCTTGCAGATTCAAACATGCGCTCACGCTGCCTTGACACGAGCGCTTCCCTATCAATAACACAGTGTGTCCATTGCGCATCGGGTGCTACCTGGGCCTAGGCTACAGATAAAAAAATAAATTTAAAAAAACTCCTGTTTTTCGCGCCCTACCTGGCATGTCTCCGCGACCCAGTAGAGAAACGCTGGTTTAAGGGAAACGAATTATTGAAGACTTCAACACTCACCAGCCCCATTACAAAAAGGCAAAGACCACATTATATTTTGCCCATTTTCCAAATCACAGTGAATGCAGCCAGAATATTATAATGCCCTGGCTCCTGTTATAACGGGCCAGTAGGCTACAGGGAACCCGCGACGTCCTCTATTTTCACCTGTTGCTGCAGCCGTCATGTCGGGATCTGGGGGTGTCTCAATGAGTTTCACATTCCTGTGCCGGCTTGCTAGGTGCTTGCTCAGATTTGAGGTGGAATTTTTCGCTATAGACAACATTTTTCTTCCCACGAAGAGTGTACAGCGTTAATGTTTTTTTCTTAATGTCTGAACTGCAATGAATTAAATGCTCCATATTTGCGCTCTCTCCTGCACTCCACGTCTTGCACACGTGTGTCTGTTTACATCTATATCGCGCAGCTAGGGTTAGCCTACATCATTGTTACCAGTTAGTCTCACAAAATCCATATGGCAAAATCCCAAATTCTTTTACTGTCTATGGTAAAATCACGGTTTAGTAACGCAGTAATGCAGGCTGTTTGCAAGAAAGTAAAAGTAATCTAATTACTGTTTTTGCAATTGTAATCCCTTACTTTACTTATTACTTGAAAAAAGTAATTGGATTACAGTAACGCGTTAGAAGTAACTGGTCATGTTAGATATCATTTTAGTGGTAAACCCATGTACAACCCTGAATATTTGAAGTAAAATGTGGATTATTTTAAATAGAGGCCAAAATGGGACAGAAACCCCAGTGTGTGGTGTGCAGTGAATTGCTGTCACATGAGAGCATGAAACCATCAAAACTAAAATGCCACATGGAAACAAAGCACCCCTGTCAAAGACAAACCTGTCAAGTTCTTGAAAACTTCAAAAATGTAATGCCAAACATCAGCATGTTTCAAACAAGTAGGCCTACAGGCACGTTGCGTGCCTTAATATGTAGCTCACCGTATCCGTTGGCTTGAGCGCTAAACAAATATATGGGTCGCGACTTCATGAAATGGGAAATTGTGGGCCCCAAAGCCAGACCAGTTAAGAACCACTGCTCTAGGGATTTTGAGCTGCTTTTATTTATTTAGCAAAGAACCTGTGGTGGGATCTGGAGATGTTACATGCACTGGGCACCAGGGGGCAGTGTGGAGAAGCGTGAGCGTGGCAGTGTTTTTCAGTAGCCTGTCTCTCATCAAAGTCAAAGTCAAAGTCAGCTTTATTGTCAATTTCTTCACATGTTCCAGACATACAAAGAGATCGAAATTACGTTTCTCACTATCCCACGGTGAAGACAAGACATATTTTACCAATTTAAGTCCACAGACAAACATAACATTCAAGTAAACAAAAAAGTAAGTAAATAAGTAAATAAGAGGGCACATATAATAATGAAAAAATAAGAGCAGCAAAATTTGGTTGAAATTGTGCATAGACAGTCAATAAAATACTAGTGCAAAGTCAGGCCAATAAAAGGCTTGGGTAGTTCTGTTTGACCTAAGTAAGAAAGAAAGTGGCATAGTGGTGCAAGTTATGTAAGAGCAGCAGAAGTGTTGTGTTTTCAGGACAACAACAACAAGTTGTAAAGTGTACAAGTGTGCAAGTGTGCAAGTGGAGTAGTGCAGGCCCATTGTGGGTCCAATGTCCAGGATGTTATGTAGCTGAGGGTGGAGGGGAGGGGGGAGAGTTCAGCATCCTTACAGCTTGGTGTATGAAGCTGTTGGTGAGTCTGGTAGTGCTTGGGCGCAGGCTTCTGTACCTCTTCCCAGAGGGCAGTAGATCAAACAGATTGTGGCGGGGTGACTTGCATCACTCACAATTTTGGTCGCCTTTGCTAAGAGTGAGGTGGGTGGTGTAAATGTCCTTCAGGGGAGGGGGAGTGAAGCACCAATAATCCTTCCAGCTGTGTTCACTATGCTGCAGGGCTTTCCTGTTGTATTCAGTGCAGCTTCCGCCCCACACAGCGATACAGCTGGAGAGGATGCTCTCAATGGTGCCTCGGTAGAATGTGGTCATGATGGCTGGTGGAGCACTTGCTCGCCTGAGTTTCCGCAGGAAGTACAGGCGGCGCTGAGCTCTCTTCGCCAGTGATGCAGTGTTGGTGGTCCAGGAGAGGTCTTCACTGATGTGCACCCCCAGGAATTTGGTGCTGCTCGCTCTCTCCACCACAGCACCGTCGATGGTCAGTGGCAGGTGTTGGGTGTGACCTCTCCGGAAGTCAACAACAATCTCTTTGGTCTTGCTGACGTTCAGCAGGAGGTTGTTGTCCCTGCACCACGTGGTCAGATGGTCGACCTCCGACCTGTATTGAGTCTCGTCGCCCTTGGTGATGAGACCCACCAGAGTTGTGTCGTCAGCAAATTTCACTATTTGATTGTTGCTGTAGGTTGCAGTGCAGTCATGCGTCAGCAGGGTGAAGAGCAGCGGACTGAGCACGCAGCCTTGGGGGGCCCCCGTGCTCAGTGTGATGCTGCTTGAGGTATTGTTGCCAACACGTACTACTTGGGGCCTCTGACAGAGGAAGTCCAGTAGCCAGTTGCAGAGGTAGGTACTGAGTCCCAGTTTGTCAAGTTTGCAGATGAGTTGTTGTGGTATTATGGTGTTGAATGCAGAACTGAAGTCTATAAACAGCAATCTCACATATGAGTCTCTTTTTTCCAGGGGGGGGGGGGCTGGGTGGAGGGCAGAGCAGATTGCATCCTCTGTAGACCGCTTGGCTCGGTATGCAAACTGGAAGGGGTCCAGGGTGGGGGGGGAGAATGGCTTTGATATGTGACATGACAAGCCGCTCAAAGCACTTCATGATGATGGGTGTCAGTGCCACAGGGCGGTAGTCATTGAAGCAGGATGGAGCAGTTTTCTTGGCACAGGTATGATGGTGGCAGCTTTGAAACATGATGGGATGATGGCTTGCTTCAGGGAAGTGTTAAAGATGTCTGTGAAGACATCCTTAAGCTCCCCTGCGCAGTCCTTCAGCGCCACGACCTGGGATGTTGTCTGGACCTGTTGCCTTCGGGTGTTGATAGCAGCAAGTGTCCTCTTCACGCTGTCGGCAGAGAGGCACAGGGGCTGCTCATGTAGAGGGGGATGGGTCTTCTGTGGGCAAGTGCTGTTTTGTGCTTCAAAGCGAGCAAAGCCCGGTTCAGGTTGTTGAGCAGAGGGATGTTGCTCTCACAGCTCTGTGGCTGGGCTTGTAGTCCGTGAGGCTTTGTGCGTTCCTGCTGTCTTTGAAGTGGGTGGTTATCTTGTGAGTGTATTCCTTTTTGCTTCCTTGATGCCACGGGACAGGTTGGCTCTCGCTGTTCTCATGCCAGCTTCATCCCCAGCTCTGTAGGCTTTGTCTCTGGCCCTCAGCAGCCTGAGGACATCCCCTGTCAGCCATGGCTTCCAGTTAGCCCAAGTGATGATGTCTTTTGTGTGGGTCACATCATCGATGCACTTGGTGATGTAAGAGGTTACAGTGTCTGTATACTCCTCTATGTCTGTCCGGTTGTTGTAAGTGGCTGCCTGCTTAAACATTTCCCAGTCTGTTGTGTCAAAGCAGTCTTGAAGAGCATTGGAGGCTCCCTCAGGCCACACTTTTACCTGCTTACGAACCGGTTTGTTAAGCTTTTACCTTTGTCTGTATGCGGGCATTAGCATAACAGTGATATGGTCTGAAAGTCCAATGTGGGGGGGGTGGCTTTGTATGCTCCTTTGTGTGTGTAGTGTAGACCAGGTCCAGGATGTTATCTCCTCTTGTTGGAAAATCAACATGCTGGTGTAGCTTTGGAAGTACAGTTTTAAGATCAGCATGGTTAAAATCTCCAGTGAAGATGGTGAAACCGTCTGGGTGTGCTGTCTGTTGTTCACTGACAGCCTGGTACAGTTCACTAAGAGCCGCGTTCTTATCGCTGTTGTTGTTGGTAGGCGGGATGTATACTGCGACTAGCAGAATCGCAGTAATTTCCCTTGGCAGGTAAAAAGGACTCACTTTATGATCATAAACTCTGCCAGTGGTGAGCAGTGTTTGCATACTACTACCGTGTCCCAGCACCATTTGTCACGGATGTAAACACAGATTCCTCCTCCTCGTGATTTACCTCCCTTTACAATGGCCCTGTCTGCTCGATAGCATGCTAGCTGCTCCAGTTGTACAGCAGAGTCCGGAATGTTGTCATTTAACCAAGTCTCAGTGAAGACAGCACACAGCAGTTACTTACTGTCGGTTCGTTGATCTCAGCAGTCGTATGTGATCCATTTTGTTGTCCAGTGATCGTTACATTTGCCAGGAGAATGGATGGTATGGCTGGGCGAGTTGGGCTGGCCGCTAGCCTGGCCGGGCGCCTCAGCGCTTGCCCCTCTTCTGCTTCCTCGCACACCGCTTCCGGCGCTTTCTTTCGGGAGGAGTAGCAGGCGAGTCGGTGTTGTTGCAGGCGGAGTAGTCCGAGTTCCTTTAGCGTCTCTGTTGCAAAGTCCAGAACGCTGCAAAACTTGCTTTTGCAGATGTCAATTAAAAACTGCCTGCTGTACTTGTAGCACTACGACGTAGTACTCATCCTAGTCCATACCTGTCAACATAGCTTTCCAAAAATGGGAGATTTTTTTTTCGGGGGAGGGGGTCAGTGTTTATACCGGATCTGTGTTTGCATATGTAGGCTAATACGTTTCATACACGTGTTTCAACACTGCATTTCGGTCGTTGCTTTTACCTTACCATTACCTTACGCATGCCAGTTATGTATCCACCAGCTGCCTGCCTGCAGCCTACTTCCAAAACTCCAAAGCTGCTTGCTGTCTGATTTGGTTCCGAGGACACAAGTTCAGTGTATCAACAACACTCAATAACAGTTTATGTGATGTGTTAATCAATTAAATTTCCAAGAATTTTACAACAGCTAGTTCTGGAGTAGGCCATTCAACTAGCCCGCTTGCTTACGACGAGACTCAGGCTGCGCAATCGGCACCCGCTTCCTTATTTGGGTTTTGGGTTGCCAGGTTTTAGCCTATGACGTGTATGTGATTGTGTATGTGTAGGGTGTATTTCATACACAATCTGGTAACCTGGGAGATGTCAGACTAATAGAAAAAATTAATGGATCAATAATTTTAAAATGAAGTTTTATGGCCATGCAAATTACAGGAGTTTTCCGGGAGAAATAACAAAACGGGAGGGTGCCGGGAGATGACTTTGAAATACGGGAGAACCCGGTAAAAACGGGAGTGTTGACAGGTATGTCCTAGTCTTGTGGAGCACTACTGAGAGCAGAAGGTCTGTGCTACAGTTTCATTAATTATGACTTATATTAGTGCTGTCTGAAAGTGATGTGAACATATGGGACCTCCATGAAGGCAAAATATATACTACACAAGCTCCAAATAAGCTCCTTTATTTTTATAAACAGTGGTAAATACTGTTGAACATCACATTGTAAAGTCATCTGTTCATACAGTACAATCATCCTAGTTATTGAAAATAAAGATGAGTCTCTTGTCAAAGATGGAGGAGAGAATTTGTGTGTGTGTTTGTATTCCTGTGAGTGCACAATAAACATGACCTCCTGCATGCATGCTGTGTGTGTATGTGTTTGTGTATGTGAGCATGAGTGTGTGTGTATGTCTTTGTGTTTGTGTGTGTTTGTATGTGAGCATGTTTGTGTGTATGTGAATGAGTGTGTTTTATGTGTGTGTGTGTGTGTGTGTGTGTGTGTGTGTGTGTATGTGTATGTAGGCACCTCCCCATCACATGAGGAAGAGGAGTTGCCCGCTGAAGGTTGTGTAATGCCCTGTGTAGGCAGATACCCAGGCCCCCTGTCCCAGACGCAGACACACAGTGTCACCCTTCTCCAGCTGCAGGGACACCCCCTGGGAGGTGTTGATGTCATGGGAGGCTATGTGGTTGTAAGCGGCTACCACGTGCTGACCGTTCTTCAGGAGGTTGGCTCCCGCTCCGTGGGTACCACCAGCAAAGATGTGGTAGCGGAATTGGTACACTCCTCTCACAGGAGCCGTGAAGATGCCTGGGACAGAGAACAACATGCAGACAAAGAAAGGTCATGAAAACTAGGAGAGGTCATGGACACTAGGAGAGGTCATGGATACTTAGATAGGTCATGAGGATATGGAGAGGTCATGTAGAGGTCATGAGGATTAGGAGGTCATGGAGACTAGGAGATATGATGGCGAGTAGAAGAGGTCATGGAAAGGTCATGGAGACTATAACAGGTTGTGTGTGTGTGTGTGTTTGTGTAGCAGTGTACTGAGAGCATACTGTAGATGTGTGTGTTTCTTTGTGTGTGTGTGTTGCAGTGGACTGTAAGCGTAGATGTGTGTGTGTGTGTGAGCGACCGAGGCAGCCAGCCCACCAATTGGGATGTGAGCTTGGGGTTGTAGGTGGAAAAGGAGGTGCAGGAGAGGTTTTCAGCGTGCAATTTCTATTTATTAAATAACCAAAAGAAAAACTTGCAGGAATAGCAATAGGCTATTATTTAACAACAAAAAAAAAACACTTTCAAACAAACAAACCAAAAATAAGTTCAGTTCAGTATTCCAGTTCAGCAGTTCAGTATTCCAGTTCAGTATTCCAGTTACCAACAATCGCAGAGCATAAAGCTACAGTAAGTCTCTACCTCACAACAGGAGAGCCGCTTTCTCTTTGCTCTCGAGAGGAACTGAGCTACCCCTCTTAAATAAGCCTACCAATTGGCCTAAATTAGCCCAAATGAGGATATTGGCTCAAACCACTCAAATAGCTCTCTAACTACCTATTACAAATATATACAAAATGACAATGGTGCATATTACTATGAAAATACATGTTAATTACCATAACCAATATTGCCCACATACATAATAATAACAAGACGACAAACAGACAAGGCAAACACCCCTGTATCATAATGCCCCACTCCCTCCCCCTGTGGGATGTTGGTAAAAGCACTGTCCCAACGCGAAGCGCGCTTCCGCAATGGGACGGTGGCTGGGAAGCCGAAGCACCAGGAAGTGTTTTGAGTATGGTGAATGTTAACCGGTTTACAGGCGTTGTACAGCGAATGCAAATGGTAAATGGAATGACAGTGGGTACCACACTATGTGTTTAAGTTACCGGGAACAAAGAAAGACATTATTATAATTAATGCCGCTTTTGGCAAAACTAAAGAAAAATCGCGGCAGACCAAACATTTGGTCTGACGCATGAATGAACGCCAAACTGGCGGCAAAACTCCCGACACTAACGATTAGACAAAACTGTACACCAAACACACTTTACACAACATGAAACAATACTTCAAACAAACACACAACATCGTTTATACGCCAGGCAGATGTGGAGGGTGACTGTGCGTATGGGTGCATGTACTGTATGTGTGTGTGCAACCGAGTGGAGTCTCTCCCTCTCTCGCATTTCAAGAGCGCACCGAAACGTCTTTAAAGTCCGATATAGGGAGAAGGGGGAAAGTTCAACTTCTCACAGTGTGTAGCAGTGGACTGAAAGAATAGATGTGTGTGTGCGTGTGTGTGTGTAGCAGTGGACTGTAAGTGTAGATGTGTGTGTGTAGTGGACTGAAAGGATAGATGCGTGCGTGTCTGTGTGTGTGCGTGCGTGTATGTGTGTGTATATGTGTGTGTGTGTGTAGCAGTGTAATGAAAGCGTAGATGTGTGTGTGTGTAGCAGTGGGTTGAATGTGTTAGTGTTTCCAGTCCTACCTGTGTTGGGGTCATAGGCGCTGCCGATGTTGATGAACACGTGGTTGAAGATCAGGGTGGTTGCAGTGTTGAAGGGTCCGATGTGTTTGTTCACCGACACAGCAAAGGAAGCGGAGAAAGCCACCTTACTGTCTGTGGGAGAGAAACGGTGAGTTTCTGTGTTTGTGTGCGAGAGTGTTTGTGTCTGATTTCCATTGCATTCCATTTCCATTGATCAGTCAAAAACAGGCTGCTGCTGTACGAGCCCATTTACAACCCTTATAGCGAATAAAAAGGCAGATATCCAACAGTCTCTTTGCTCTCATTTTACCATTCTATGACACTCAAGACACTCAAAGATGCTTATGAATATATCTTTCCCTCTTCTCACACAGAAATATCTAACCTCCATTGTCTTTCTTCAGTTCCGCTATTTGTTTCTCCATTTGTGTCTTGGTAAGTCTGAGTTCCACTCGCTGCTCCTCCACTGTCTTCTCACTGGCTCTCAGTCTGGTCTCCATGGCCTCCATTTGTGTCTTGGTGTGTCTGAGCTCCACTGTCTGCTCCGTTATCAGAGCGGTCATCTCTCTCAGCACAGTGTAGATGTCCGGTTGGCAGCTTTGTTGGGTTTGGGCAGGCCCTGGAGCTTCATCTTGGAGATTTGTGTGTCCGCTCTCTGCTGCAACCACAACCAGAGCAGACCACAGCAGCACAGCTCCAGGAGTCTTCATCCTTATGCTCAACACACACACACAATCCTCATGCTCAACACACACACACAAACTCCTTTTATTTATTTAGCTATCAAAGAACCCATCTCAGCCAATGGGACGGGAGGGTTTCTGGTCATGTGATGTGATTGTGAAATGTGGGAAGTTTGTGACACTATCAGCAGCAGTGGGGAAACCCAGGATTTCCTGCTTCATGTAGGAATATGCAATACTACAAATATTATGCTTCATGTAGGAATATGCATACTACAAATATTATGCTTCATGTAGGAATACGCAATACTACACATATTATGTTTCATGTAGGAATACGCAATACTACACATATTATGCTTC
Source organism: Alosa alosa (assembly GCF_017589495.1). Classification (NCBI taxonomy): domain Eukaryota; kingdom Metazoa; phylum Chordata; class Actinopteri; order Clupeiformes; family Clupeidae; genus Alosa; species Alosa alosa. Next base: position 3,456,955 of record NC_063206.1, on the reverse strand, counting down.
ATGTGGGAATATGCAATACTACAAATATTATGCTTCATGTAGGAATACGCAATACTACACATATTATGCTTCATGTGGGAATATGCGTACTACAAATATTATGCAAGGCAAGGTTATTTATATAACAAATTTCATACAGAGTCCCAAGAAGGTTCATTCTTCCAGGCAAACACAACACTGAGCAAGAGAGTAGGGTAGTCAAGCGTGCATCTGTTTAAGTGCATTTGATAGGTTAGCTGAACGGTTTGGTCTTAAAAGAAAAGTCTGAGTTAGAACAACCTAGTGTCTCTTTTTGGATGGTAACGAGTGTAAACCTTCATTGGGGGCCACATGTGTTTTACAGTAACAGTGTTAACCCCGTCACGTCACAAGACTGTGAGTTATCTCCTCTGCCCATTAAGCATCAATAGCATTCTCACACTCAGTCCTTCTTAAAGGAAGGAAACAGGTGATATATGAGTAGGAGGTCAAAAATAAAAGCACCAGTTAATATTTCTGAGCAACCTAGACCTGTGACAGACCTCTTTCACCTAGACTTGTGACAGACCTCTTCAACCTATACCTGTGACAGACCTCTTCAAATTCCTCTGAACTTACATCAGCAGTCATCTGAAATGAGACGTCACCACCACCACCAATCATTATAAAAGCAAAGCAAAGACTGTACTTTCTAAGGGTATGTTCAGACTAGAGGTATTTTTCGCAGATGTTGGTGTCCATTTTACATTATAATCTTATGGAGTAGATATTTTCAAAGAAGTCCTCGGCTCCTTTTAAAACGTGATTGCAGGCATCTTTTTCTGCAGCTCAGAGCTGTTTTTAAAGTGAAGAAATGTTCAACTTCTAGCACCCTACATCACACTGTTTTTTGACAGCTGACCAATCACAAGCGGATAACCGAGACCTGTGGTTTAGATGCTTCTGGTTGCTTTTTAGGACAAAAACGATGGCAGTACTTCGAAAGGCGACCCAGGAGTTGAGGACGCATCTTACCACATAGCTCACCGTATTTGGCTTAAATGCAAAAATATGGGTCGTGACTTTATGAACATGGGAAATTGTGGGTCCCAAAGCCAGACCAGTTAAGAATCACAGATTTATACTATACTACACTACACTATATTATCTTACTGTATCTTATATATTATATTATATTATGATATTATGAACTACTAATAATAATATAACAATAAGGGGAAGAGTTTGGTACTATGATCAAATTACTTCCAACCTACTATACTACTACTACTACTTACATACTGTCTCACCTTCAGACTACTACACTACCACTACACTACTACTACTATACTACTACAGACCACTACATTACTACTACAGACTACTACTATACTACTACAGACCATTACACAACTACTACAGACTACTACTATACTACTACAGACCACTACACTACTACTACTATACTACTACAGACCACTACATTACTACTACAGACTACTACTATACTACTACAGACCACTACACAACTACTACAGACTACTACTATACTACTACAGACCACTACACTACTTATACTACTACTACAAACCACTATACTACAACTACAGACCACTACACTACTACTTCTACAACTACTACAGACCACTACACTACTACTACACTACTACAGACTACTACACTACCTACCGACCACTATACTACTACAGGCTACTACACTACTACTACTACTATTCTACTACTACAGACCACTATACTACTATAATACTACAGACTACTACACTACTACAGACCACTACACTACTACTACTATACTACTACAGACCACTACATTACTACTACAGACTACTACAGACCATTACACTACTATTACAGACTACTACTATACTACTACAGACCACTACACTACTTATACTACTACTACAAACCACTATACTACTACTACAGACCACTACACTACTACAACTACAGACCACTACACTACTACAGACCACTACACTACTACTACACTACTACAACTACAGACTACTACACTACCTACCGACCACTATACTACTACAGACTACTACACTACTACTACTACTACTACTATTCTACTACTACAGACCACTATACTACTATAATACTACAGACTACTACACTACTACAGACCACTACACTGCTACTACTATACTACTACTACAGACCACTACACTACTACTACTATAATACTACAGACGACTACACTACTACAGACCACTACACTAGTACTACAGACTACTATACTACTACTACAGACCACTACACTACTATACTAATACAGACTACTATACTACTACTACTACTATACTACACTACTACTACAGACTACTATACTACTACTAATACAGACTACTACACTACTACAGACTACTACACTACTACTACTATACTACTACAGACTACTACACTACTACAGACTACTATACTACTACAGACCACTACACTACAACTACTACTATTCTAATACAGACTACTATTCTACTCCTACACTACTACTACAGACTACTATACTACTACACTACTACAGAGTACTATACTACTACAGACTACTATACTACTACTACAGACTACTATACTACTACAGACCACTACTACTATACTAATACAGACTACTACTACACTACTACTACAGACCACTACACTACTATAGACTACTACTACAGACTACTATACTACTACTACAGACCACTATACTACTACTACTATACTAATACAGACTACTACACTACTACCACTATACTACTACAGACCACTACACTACTACTACTACAGACTACTATACTACTACTACTATACTACTACAGACTACTATACTACTACTAGTGACCTGCCCACACAGTGTTTCCCAGACCCCTTATAGGATGAATTTAGTCAGATGTTATGAATAAGTGTCTCCCCTGTATAATAGGCTAGAACTAGTTGATAAAAAGGATTTTCATATCCAACACTATCTAACTGCCTTTTCCAAGTATGTAGCTTGGTGCATGTACACACTCTGACCACAGAGTATGCGGCCAAACTGGCACCCCATATCTTTCTTTTAACAGAGTGTGATTTTATAATCATCCAAGATTCAAAAGCGCTTGAGAGAAACAGATGACACAACATTTTCAGTCATAAAGTTTAATTGGAATGGCAGAAAAACAGTCCATGTAAACAGGCTACTGGGTCTTTGTGTTTGAAGCCTTGTGTCTGTTCTAATCACATAGGAAAGAGCAGGTGGCCAGAGAAGGTGGTGTGGAAGTTGCCGTTGTCTCTGGCCCAGCCGTTGGGCCACAGCTTCAGGTAGACCACGTCCCCCACCTCCAGCAGCAGAGAAGCCCCATTGGAGGGCTTCACATACATACCGGCCTGTTGAGAGTAGGCGATGACTGTGTGTTGGGCATTTTATAGAGGGACACCCCCGGGCGGTACTTTAAGTGACCATTCCCAAAGATGAAAAGACAAAGTGGTAGACCCCTCTGACTGGGGCTGTGAACACCCTGAAACAGCAACAAAAAAAATACTTTAAGAGATTTAGGGAATTGTAACAGCCATTATGTAGCAAGTTTCCAAACTGTGATAATTCACAGGGTGGTCAAGATAGTTTGAGATGTAGATAACAGATGTAGATGTCAGAAAACAATACCATGTTTCAAACGCAAAGTGTGTCAAAATTCCCACCCATTCTTCTCTGTTATGTACCTGTGTTTGGGTTGTAAGCACTTCCAATGTTGATGAATGGATTTTTGAAGACCAAGGGGGTTGCATCTTTAAAGGGTCCAAAGGTTTCATCTCCTGAAGCCACTAGTGAGGCGGAGAAGGCCACCCTCCTCTCCTCTCTCTCCCTCCTCAGCTCCTCCACCTGGCTCCCCGTGAGGTTCACTCTGCCTCCTACAGCTCTCACAGCTGCTGCTTGCTCCTCCTGTTTCTCCTTCAGCTCCTTAATAACGGCTCTCTGCTCCTCCACTGTCTTCTCACTGGCCCTCAGTCTGGTCTCCATGGCCTCCACCTGTGTCTTAGTGTATCTGAGCTCCACTCTCTGCTCCACCACCAGAGCGCTCATCTCTCTCAGCACAGTGTGGATGTCAGGCTGGCAGCTTTGCTGGGTGGAGGCTGTGGCTGTGTCTCCACTCTCTGCTGCAACCACAACCACAACCACACCAGACCACAGCAACAGCAGCACAGCTCCAGGAGCCTTCATCTTCATGCTCAACACACACACACACACACACACACACACACAGCTCTGTCTCTGCTCTGGCTATGGGCTATTCAGCAGTGTCAGCTCTTCTCTCTGTGAGGACCTTATAAAGGCTTCAAAGCCAAACCCAGTTAAACAAATACAGCACTGGAGTGGGTTGTCTCTGGACTCCTCTTGTAGAATCACTCTCCAAGGACTTTGACCCCCTTTTATTCATCAGTGGTCATGTAATGTGATTGTGAAATGTGGGAAGTTTGTGACACTATCAGCAGCAGTGGGGAAACCCAGGATTTCATGTGGGAATTTGTAGTAGCCTACTACATAATAATATATAATATATATAATATATAATACTACTACAAATACTATAACACCACAATAAAACGTCCTCCTCGTCTTCTTCACAGGTATACCACAGTACATATATACATACATATCCACAGTACATATATACATACATATACGGGGTGTGCATCTCTCCCTTATACAGTAAGACGATTCGATATGTATCTATGCACAAGCTACGATATGATTCAGAAACGATATGTTTTAATACAGAACGATTTGGTGCAATTTGATTTGATCCAATTCAATGCATGTAATAGGGCCCCAAAATGCAATACAGTTCTTAATATTAGTTTATTTTCAAATTTTATTTTACATTCTATTAGTATCCAATTCTATGTAAGAGATAATGTATTGTCCGCTGGTAATTATCGGAAAATAAGTCCCGACAGGATGAACAGAACCCTGATGCGTAGCTGACAAAATAAATAGTTCGCCACACAGATAGAACTTGACAGTTTCAGGTGTTGCGACAGTTTCAACGTGGCACCCATGGGCACCAAGAGACTGATAAGTCAAACTATTTGTGGTAAATTATTAAAAACAAATTATAGGCATTTCTATGTGTCTGATGGTGTTGACAAAAATCGAGAGCGGTTCAAGCAAACATGTAATTTATTTTTAAAAAGTGTACAACTGGGAGGTTGTTCCAAAACATGCTTAGATAGCCAAAACCACACTAACAAAGATCTAATAATAGTTTTTGAAAATCTTCAAAATATTGTCCCTCTGAATCACTGGAAAACTAATCCGCATGCTCAGTGCGTTGCTTAGATTTATGCACTGTTTGTCAGACACCAAACAGGACGAGGACCACAAAAGCGCCACGCTAGAAAAGTTTATTTAAGGGTTGGGGGTTACAGGGGTTTCAGGGTTCCGAGTTCAAGAGTCTGCGGTGTGTGTTCCCCAATAGCCGAAAGCAGCAATGGCAGGAGCTGGATGATCCGGGAAGTCCTGGGGAAACACACACACACAATACAAACAGCAATTGAAACGAAGCAGCAGTACAGTCAAGGGCTAGGCTGCCTTCGTAGAAGAGAGACGGAAGGCAGGTCAAGATTACCGGGCTGGAGATCAAAGAAGTAGTCGAGCTGGTCTGGGTTCATTGAGGCAAAGAGTCAGAGTCGTTTTCAAGACAGGCAGGTAACTGGTGCGGGTTTGCAGACGATCTGACAAGTGTGGACTGAAAAGCAAGGCTTTATATACCGCATGATGAGTGGTGAATGTAGTGCAGCTGGTAGGTAAACGAGGGTGAGGCAGAGCAGAGCAGGAACAGGTGGAGGTCATCAGACTTTAATCAGCTGGCAGTTACCAGGCAGAGAGAGAGCTCATGACAGAACCCCTAAGGGACGGCCCCAGAAGTCCCCAAGAGTGACACCACGCCGGGGAGGGCGGAGGGGAGCCGGTGGAGGGCTAGAATTCCTCCGGAAGGTCCGAGTGAACATCCTCATCCTCGGAGGGAGCTGGAGGGTCGGGACAGAAGACGGGACAGGTACCGACAGGGTCAGGGTCAGGCGCAGGACGGTTAGGGACCCCTCTGGGGCGGCTCCCTCACGGATTGCAGGTTGCAGACGGTGGGAAGTCGGGCGATGAGTGTCCGTCCATTGATCCGACTGGCTGGCACCCAGGTTCTCTCAGGCCCATAGCCCTCCCAGTCGACGAGATACTGGAGGCCCCTACCCCTCAGCTGACCTGACGAAGCAGGCCGAACGGTGTACACCAGCCCACCGCCAATCCAGGCGAGGAGGAGGAGGAGGAGGAAGCGCACGGGACCAGCGGGCTTTCATCGTCCGGCTTGACTTTCGATACATGGAAAGTAGGGTGCACCCTCATGGAGGTTGGCAACTGGAGCCGGACTGCGGTTGGGCTGATGACCCTCTGGATAGGAACGGGCCGAGGAATCGAGGTGCCAGTTTACGCGATTCCACCCTCGGGCAGTGGGAGATCCTTGGCTGACAGCCACACCTTCTGGCCAACACGGTAGGCGGTGCCGCCGCGATCTTCGGGCGGTTAGCTCCAGTGGCATAGCTGACAGCTGACTTGAGTAGATGCGGGCACGAGCTTGTGACCAGGGCACACGGGCAACGGGCGGGCATTAGGCGAGGGCAGACGGCAGGACACATCTCCCTCCTGGCTGGGGAACAGGGGGGCTGGTAGCCATACACACACTGGAAAGGTGACATACCAGTGGCAGAGCAGGTGAGGGAGTTGTGAGCATACTCTATCCACGCCAGTTGTTGTGCCCAAGCCTGGGTTTGCGAGAAACCATGCACCGCAGCCTCCAGCTCCTGGTTTGCCCGGCCGGGATTGACCATTGGACTGGGGGGTGGAACCCAGAGGTGAGACTCACTGTGGCCCCTAGAAGACAGCAGAACTCCTTCCAGAATGTGGAGGTGAATTGGACCTCGGGTCAGAGACAACATCCCTGGGGAGCCCGTGTAGACGGAAGACATGATCAAGAACAGCCTGGGCAGTCTCTCTGGCAGTTTAGGGAGGGGAATGAAGTGTGCCATCTTGCTGAACCGTCAACCACAGTGAGAATGACCGTCATCCCACCTGATGGTGGGAGGCCAGTTACAAAGTCCAAGGAGACGCGGGACCAGGGTCGCGGTGGGCACAGGCAAGGGCTGGAGTAAACCAGCTGGGGGCCGAAAGGGGAGGACTTGTTCTGATTGCAGGTGGGGCAGGCACGACGAATTCTCGGACATCCCTTCTCAAAGCAGACCACCAGAAGCTGGGCAAGGAGATGGCAGGTGGCGGAGCCCGGGTGGCAGGCAAGGCGGGAGTTGTGTCCCCACTGTATGACCCGGGACCTCAAATTCTCTGGGACAAAAGAGACGACCGCCTGGGCATGCACTGGGACTGGGATGGTCACGGAGGGCCTCCTGAATTTCCTCCCGAGGTCCCAGGTCAGGGCAGCTACGACGAGGGATCGGGCAGAATTGATGCAGGTTCCTGGGAAGGGGCCATCCTTATGAAACTGACGGAGAGAGAGCCGTCCCGCTTGGTGTTCCGGAGAGCCTGGGCGGTATGACAGGGTGAAGTTGAATCTGGTGAAAAACAAGGCCCAGCGGGACTGTCTGGGGTTAAGACGTTTGGCGTTGCGGATGTATTCGAGGTTTTGTGATCGGGTCCAGACCAGGAACGGAACTGTGGACCCTCCAGCCAGTGACGCCACCCTCCAGGGCAAGCTTGACTGCCAACAGCTCGCGGTCTCCAACATCATAATTGCGCTCTGCAGGTGAAAGCCGGGCGAGAGAAAAAATGCACAGGTGCAACTTGTTGTCCTCCTCTGCCCGTTGAGAGAGTATGGCCCCCTGACTCCACGCCTGAGGCATCCACCTCGACAACGAACTGCCGGTCTGAATCCGCATCTGGAGGATGGGGGCAGTGGTGAACCGGGCCTTGAGGGTATGAAAGGCTGTGTTGGCCTCTGGGGTCCAGGAAAAGGGGTGTTTGATGCTGGTCAGAGCTGTGAGGGGAGCGGCGCGACGAGCTGTAGTTCCGGATGAATCTCCGGTAGAAATTGGCAAACCCGAGGAATTGCTGCAACTTCTTCCTATTCCCCGAACTGGCCAGGAGGTAACTGCCGACCTTTGGCGGGTCCATCTGGATATTGCCTTCAGCGGCGATGTATCCCAGGAATCCACACAGTCTGAGCGGAACTTCGCATTTCTCCGCTTTGACATAGAGGAGTTCTCCAGGAGCCGCTTGAAGAACCAGCTGGACATGACGAGTGTGTTCGACAGAGTTCTGGAGAAAATTAAGATGTCGCCCAGGTACACGAAGATCTAATTTATTCAGCATGTCCCGCAGCACATCATTCACCAGCCTGGAATACCGCTGGGGCTGTGAAGCAGGGAGGCCAAATGGCATTACCAGGTACTCATAATGGCCGGTGTGGGTGTTGAATGCAGTCTTCCACTCGTCACCCCTCCCTACCGGACTAGGTGGTAAGCATTTCTAAGGTCCAGTTTGGTGAAATAGTGGATCCCCTGGAGCAACTCAAAAGCAGAGGTGAGTAAAGGCAGAGGGTACCTGTTCTTCACTGTGACATCATTCAGACCTCATAATCAATGCAGGGGCGAAGAGAACCATCTTTCTTCCCACAAAGAAGAACCCGGCACCAGCTGGCGGGAAGACGGGCCGATGAGTCCAGCTGCCAGGAGTCCCTGATGTAATCCTCCCATAGTTTTTCTTTTCAGGAGGGGATAGTGAGTAGAGGTGACCTTGGGTGGAGCAGTCCCAGGAGGAGATCAATGGCACAGTCGCACGGGACGGGTGTGGGGCAGAGATGTGGCTTTGGTCTTGTTGAACACCTCTCGAGGCCATGGTAATATCCAGGGACATTAGAAATGTCAGGGCAGTGCTGGGGGTACTGAGCCGGAGGGCAGGCAGGCAGCACGCAACAGGTCAGGTGGCAGGCATTTCCCCCTCTTTCACAGTTCCGAGGCCCAATTGAGGTGAGGATTGTGGAGACGGAGCCAAAGGGTAGCCCAGGATTAGGGGTTGGCCTGGGAGCTGAGCAGGTGGAAGCGGATGGTCTCGGTGAGTTCCTGACACCATCATTGAGGATAGGGGCTGTGATGTTGGTAACTGTGCCAATTACGACCGTCCAGGGCCCGGCTGGAACAGGGAGGGAATAGCGATGGCTTTCAAGCCCAGCTGACGAAAGCAAGTCCTGTGTCAATAATGTTTGCTTCTGCGCCAGAGTCCACCAGGGCTGCCAGGGTGTGGGTGGAATCAGACAGGTGAAGACAGACTTGGATGAGGGTTTACGGCTGATGGAGGGCGGAATGTTCATTGAGCTCATCCCGATTCCTCCTACATCTGGTGAGCTCCGGCCTTTTTGCTGGACAGGTAGCGACTTCGATGACCATCACCACCACAGTACAGGCATAAGTTGGAGGTGATGTCGCTGGCAGCTCTGCAGGGGTTAGGGGCGCCGATCTCCATCGGTTCAGACTGGTCCGCTGGCTAGACGGTGTGGCAGGTGCGACAGAAGGGCAGTTGGGACCTCCGGTGCTGGTGGATGGACTCTACGCCTCTCTCTCGACAACGGACCTGATCCTGCGGTCGTCGCGACAGCCAGAGCAATGGCTTCATCAAGAGTGGGGTTGATCATGGGAAACCAGCTCGTCCTTTATATGTAGTCCGGCCAGGCTGTGGAGGAAGGCATCCACCAATGCTTCCATGTTCCAGGAGCCCGACTTGCCACAGTTCGAAGTCAATGGAGTAATCCGCAACAGTCCTTCTGCCTTGGCTAATACTCATCAGGGTCCGAGATGCCTCGGCTGTGGTGGATTTCAAATCCAATACCTTGAGCATCTCCTCTGCTAATAGGTTGAAGGTTGCACATGCTGGGGTCTGGCCGAACTCCGCCGCTTCCCCAGAGTCGAAGCTTCGCCCGGCCAGGTGAGTGATCACGAACCGACCCTCGCCCCTTCAGTGGCAAAAGTCCTGGGTTGCAGGGTAAACTGGATTACGCGCAGCTCGCCAGGAACGCCTGGGCATTACCTGGGTTGGGTCGCCGCTGAACGCTCTGGGTTGCCGATCCTGGGTTCTGGGGGCTCGCAGCCACGCAGCAGTGGACTGGGCAGAGACTCGGTGCTGGGCCGGGTGAGCAGGCTGGCTGGGGCTGGGCCGGTGGAGCAGGCAGAGGAGAAAGGTTGGTGAGAAGTTGAATGATCGATTGCAAGTTGTTGCTGTTGCTGCTGGAACTGCTGAAGCTGTTGGTAGGCAGCTTGAAGTAAGGAGGCAGTGTCAGCAGTGTTG